>NC_041401.2:99072777-99170277 GCF_900747795.2 Erpetoichthys calabaricus | reverse complement strand
TTTATTGGCTAACTAGAAAGATTACAATATGCAAGCTTTCGAGGCAACTCAGGCCCCTTCTTCATCTTGCCTGAAGAAGGGGCCTGAGTTGCCTCGAAAGCTTGCATATTGTAATCTTTCTAGTTAGCCAATAAAAGGTGTCATTTTGCCAATAAAAGTTAGCCAATAGTTAGCCAATAAAAGGTGTCATTTTGCTTGGCTTTTCTCTCTCTCTCTATATATATATATATATACACAGTACATTTTTTTCTTGTTAGAGAAATGGTGAAAACTGCTTTTTTTAATAAGCCTTGTTTCAGATATGTACATTACTGAAAAAATTAAACAATATGACAACTTGTAATTATGAGAAGCATTTTATTTTCTTTTATGCTGTATATATTATGAATAAATATTTTTGTATAGATTTTATTTGTATGTATTTCAAGGAAATTTTATTTATTTTAGTATTTTTATGGTAAGTGAACAATAAGCTTACAGAATTTCATTTTGTTAATACAAAATGAACAGTTAACACCGGTTGTATATAGTTTAATTATAAAAGTACACTTTAATACAGGATATAAGGATTCTGTGCATCTGGTTATGCAGTTTAGTGCAAAAAGTTTTTTAAAGAATAAAAAAGTCACAATCTGTATTGGAATCGGACGATCAAGTAACATGAAATCGGTATCTGCCTTAAAAAATACGATTGGAGCATAACTAGGAAATATATTTTTTAAACTTTTTAAAAAATCTTCAATTTAAAATAGTGTTGGATTGGTTCTAAAATGTTGATTTTGGTACAATCTTGATAAACAAAATTAGCAGAAGCACATCCCCTCCATTACTTAATGGGAGAGACTAAAGGGGGAAAAAAAAGAGACCGTAAACAAACAGGAGCAAAAGAGCCCTACGTGGGACATATGAGACCGTAACACCTATTATTAGATGCTTTAAATATTGATCATAATTCAGGGAGGCAGTGATATCAGGGGTACTTCACTCACCTTAGCACTGACCCATAACCCTGCAAGTTAGTACAAGGATGTAACACAAGGTTGGGTTTTAAAAAGTACAAAGTATTTTGCTACAAGTAGCAAAATGTGTTTTATTGCTAAGAGGAGGCTTGCTGTTGCATAGGCAAGAAAATGGGAGAAAGAACAGGAGAGCAAGCAAGTGGGTAAGCACTAACAAGGAATGGATTCCTTAAATAATTCCTTGTAGGGGTGAATATCGACTTTATTTGTAGTTTACTGCTTTTTTTTGTGTGTATGGCACTTCCTCACTCACTAGTATGAGAAAACTCCTGCAATATGATATACTTTTTGACTATTGATGCCTAGGTATGCAAGACATTTTGCTTTTAGGGGCCCCCACATATATTTGGCCCTCTAGATCTGAAAACCCCTCCTTATTTGTAGGCCATATTTGATGCAGGAAATCACAACTTTATGATAAAGAATAAACCAATAGGTTTCTTCAGCTAAAATGATCAGAAGGCCACATCAGCTGCCCCAGAGGTTCACCCCCTAATGGGATGCAAAGGGTCAAAGTTACTCCATTTCATAAAAATGGGGATTGGTAATTTAGGCATGTGGAGTGTCACTTTATGCTATTTTGAGGTAGCTGATCACGAATGTCATAACATTTTTGATATCTGATTCTTTACCAGTGATCCTAACCCTCTAAGAGCCTCTCCCAGAAGATTTAAAATGACAAATTTCAAACATAAACATGTGATGCATAAATTTAGACTATTTCCAGGTCATAATTATAAATATCATGTTATTTTTAATCCGATGGTAGAGTCTAACCATCTATGGACCTCAATCTGAGAGTGAAAAATGACAAATTTCTGTTACAATCGAATATATTTAAAATGTTAACATTTAAACTGAGGCAAACATTTTTATATTTCATGCTTGGGGGCTTCGCCCCCTGTTCGCTTTGCTCACCCACCCCTTTCCCCCCCGCCAGCACTACATGCCGTTGTAAAAAGGGGGGCTGAATGCACCCCAAGGAGATGTGGACGCTCCTCCAAAAACCCCTCTTAAACGGTGATACAATGGGAAACAAATTCCTTATTTTTTTACCTCCTCTTTGCTCGATCAGCTGCTGGCTTGCTGCTGCTGCCGTGCCGTGTGATCTGCATTTCGTGTGGCGCTTCAAACGTTTAAAAGCCTGTACGGCAGCTGTCCTTTAGTCTCACTAACTTGTCTCTCTTCTCCCCCACACATCCTCAAACTCTATTCGATCTCTTTTCGCTGTTCTGTTATTTCACCGAGTACTATTCTCCGTTTGTTTGCACTTTACTCACATTTTTTTGAGACTTTGGAATTTTCCTACTTTCTTTATCTCTAACCTGCTCTGCATGTGTATCACGGGACTTGCTTCCAAAAGTGGTGAGTATGACGTGACTTGTCTGTCTCACGGGACGTGAAAGTGTCTCTCTGCAAAAGATCACATCTCATCGCAGGAAAAAAGTCTCGTCTCGTTTTTTTTAATAATAGAGAGATGTCTGACTCAACTATTCTTTTTATTATGTACTTCTACCTCATGAAGTAAATTACATTTCTTATGAACACCCCAAATTAGGATGGCTTCAACTAATTCAGATTTTTTTTTGATGAAGTTAGACTCTGAGGGGTACTTTGTAAAGAAGTATTGTTTTTCACTAAATGTGCGTGGAAATCACCCTTAGATATTCTACTATAAAAACAATGTTTGATGTTCAAAGCTAATATACAGTAATATAGTGTTAGTTAGTGTCAAAATAGCTGTCCTAAATCAACTCCGAACACATAACAAAACTGACCCAAGGCTTAAGAAATGGAGAATATGACAGACTAATCTCTGTTTATGGCTTTAAAAAAACAGTACAAAAATAAAATTGTTCCTTGTGGTGAATTGAAAGTGTCTGATAGCTGGCCAAATATCACCCCTGACAGGAAAATAAACACGTTCATCAATAAAAACAACTCAAGAGACCTTAGTAAATAAAAACCCACCTGATTTCACGCTGTTGCGCTTAGAGGCACAAGTGAACACATTTTCGTAGGACCCATCTGTGGAGAAAGAAAATTCAAGCCTTTAACATGAAGTGCTGGCTTTTTCACATAAATTTTTTTTCTGCATGCTTGATAAAGCAGTTCAGTTCCTTGTACAAAAGCTAAAAGCTGCTGTTCTGGAGGCTGCAAGAAGGTTGGTTCTTTAGCTTTTCATAAAGATGTGAGAAGAACAGAGACTTCAAAGAGCATATGTGTTGAAAGAGACCCAGCTTTATATAAGAATGACAACTGAGATGTGAACAGTCCGTGTCGCCATGCATCATTTCAATGTCATTCTTGTCCTTTAGACCAGCACAGTTCTACTGTATTTCAAGGAGAAGGCCACATTTTGATAAGTGTTGAATGCACATTGAAGACTTAGTTGCTAAATCGCAGTATTAAAGGTTGGCTCTTTGCAGAAGCACAATCCAGCCACTTTTCTGCAAACTGTATCTCTCTGTTTTTTAATTGTCAAGTTTACATTATAGTAAAGAAAAGTAAACCACACTGCAATGGGCAGGAAATGACTCTTTATACCAAAAATCATTGAAAAACATTAAACTGTGCTGCTTTTTTGTTCTTAGCCTGTGCATAAGGGAACAGTTTACCTTTTTAATAAAGTACAAGTAAAAATGCATGCTTACTGTGAAGGCCTGCGGCTTCTATTGGGCGTTAAATTGCTGTCTTTGTGGGCGTAGGGCTGTGCATCTTTTTTATTCTGCTAGGCTTGACTTTTGTACAACTGTTTAATCAACTGATTTCAGAATTACAGAAAAATGAGTCATGCAAGTGTTGAAGATAATCTGAAGAGCCTGATGCCAATGCTTTACCTTTATATACGCGTTCATGCTTTGTGCGTTTTTTTCAAGTATATGTACTGTAAAAGGCGCTATATAGCGCCCGACCCGGCACAGACTCACGCAGAGGCACGTACTTAAACAAATGTACTTTTATTTTATCTTCAGCCGTGGGGCACGCCTTCCCCGTGTCCCACAGGCCCAACACAGTCCCAAAAGCACTTCAACCCAACAACTCACACTTCTCTCCACCTCAGCACCACCACTCCTCCTCAGGCTTAGTCCTCTTCCTCCCGACTCTGGCTCTCTCGAGTGGTGGTAGCTGGCCTTTTTATACCCCACCCGGATGTAGTCCAGGTGCTTGGTCACCTGGGCCTAATTGCATTCCCGGGTGGGGCTGAGGAATTGACCAGCCGGGCTGGTAAGTCCACACAGCTCCCCCTGGCGGCCATCCAAGCCCCCAACCAGGCTCTGGAGGACTCCATGTCCCATGGAGCCTTGCACCAGGTTGGGGAATCATCGTCCACCAGGGAGGCTGCCACCAAGCGTCCCGGGGGAGGTACTGAGCTGCCCATGGTGGCTCCCCCGGAATAGATGCAGCAGGGGCGTCCCTGCCGGGCATGGGACCCGGCTGTCCTTCACAGTACTTAGGTGCCATCCACAAGGGAATCAGCATTTTCTCACTGTACAGTTTCCTAGTCATGGAGCAGACAAAATCAGCATCACCTAATGTTTACTACAGCAGACTCGTAACCATTTTTAAAAAATACAAGACTTTTAAATGGTTTCTTGAATTTCTGTCACATTTAATCAAAAATGTTCTCAATTGGCCAAAGAGCATAAAATAAAAACAAGATCTGATGGCAGATAAAAAGCCGACAGAAAGTTTCCATGAAGAATAATGTGTGTCTACGATCTTAGTAATGGGGAAAAAAAATTACATTGTTTATCATTGGCACAACCCTCTATTCCTTGATTTTCTGACTCTTTGGATTTTAGCAGATGGTTTTGAGGAGCCGGAGATTGTTCAGGTAGACAGAATCAGACACAAGTCCTTTGTAGATCACATTCATGCACATGAAGCCAGTATTACTGTCACCAGACAATCTAGCAGAAAATCAGCAGACAGTGGGTGGGAAATGAAATTACTGGTTAAAGAACTGCTGCTCACTGTCAACTGTATATGCATAAAAAAATTCAAAAGAAAATAGTAATGTTTATGGCAGTCCTGGAGCACCTGCTACTTTGTCTTCAATTTCAGGAATTGTTCCTGTAGCTATTTCAGATTTTCTGGGTCATTTTATTCTATAATAATTGAATGATACAAAATAACTGCACAGAATGTACATGTCCTCAGTTGTTCAACTAGATAGGCCACAGTTTTTTACCTTGTCAAACAGCTTAGTGTGGAGAAGATCTGGGTTACCAATGACACAACACACACAGTAGAGATGGTGGGGAGGAGATCTTTACTATGGCCTTTCAGTTAAGGACAACTTCTCAAAGTATAACTATTAGATAGCAAACTTAGTGCGACTGGAATTCCATACTTTGTGGGACAGTCCTGTTTATCAGCCCTCAATTTAGGTTTCCCAACTTGCATTATTTGATTATTTGCACCGTATTTAGACTAATGCATACATGCTGTCCATTGCACTGTACACATTCTTGCACACATCTGCTTGCTAGCTGTATTTTGGTGCACTGCGTTTAATCAAAAGTCACATCTCTGCTCTAAAAAGAGATAAGATCTGGCTATTCCTGACCAACAAGATGCCTGAGACTGCACAGCTCACGCCCAAGTCAAAATGTGTGTCACTTGATGTGAAAAAATGCAGCCTTGAGACAGAAAAAAGTAAAGAGTGAACCTTTTAGAAATCCTGTTTTTATAAATTACAGGACAGCTAACAGCTTTGGTTTTTTATGTAAAATGTAGATTTTGAGGTAGGTGGCTTGTGTTCTTTTCTTGTTTTTGTCATCATTGTTAGTTTATGTGCATTGTGTATGGTACACTAATAATGCAGACTATATGAGCTGAGGGCCTGTGTAGAAATTACTTCTAGGACTGTGGACTTATTATTATGTGCAAGCAGTTTTAACGTGAATGTGTGTTGTACTGCTGGCACTGTTACTATGATATAAATCATAAGAAGCCACAAAACCAAACACTTATTTCCATCCTTGTTGTCTCTAGTCACCCTAAGTAAACGCCACCTAAATGTCTCATCTGACTTGTGAGGCTTATTATTATTTACTAATTTGCCTGATGTCATCATCAAGGCCACATACAACATTTCAGATACAACTGGTTACATTTCTTTTGTTTTGCCAATTAGAGCACATACAGGTGAAGTGACTCCTCATGGTCACACAGTGTCAGTAGTGGGATTTGTGCCCACAATCTCGGGCTTTGAAGTCCAGAGCATTAAACACAATGTCACTGCGGCAGTGAAGTTTATGTGGACTGAAGATTGTGGACTGAATGTAGATGTCTATAGTAAATCTTTATAAACACTATATTAAAACTGACTATTGCTGGGAATGTCACATTTTTAATTAACACCATTAAAAATTACTGTATGACACATTAAAATACTCCCCTCCCAAAAACTAGTAATAAGGAGATCCGTCAGAGTACATGAAAGCTTCAAAATGAGGCCTAATATCAATGAGACTAATTCAAACAAACATGGCTTACATTTGACCAAAATGCATCTAAATTTATATATAAACTTTGTAAAACTGGCCTCTTTGTAATTTTGTCATTTACAACATTGAATCACAGTGGATTTCATTGGGCTTTTTGTCACTGATCAACAAAAAAACTCTTTAATATCAAAGTGACAACAGGCCTGTGTAAAATCTTCTTCTTTTGGCTGCTCCCGCTATGGGTTGCCACAGCGGATCATCTTCTTCCATATCTTTCTGTCCTCTGCATCTTGTTCTGTTACACCCCTCACCTGCATGTCCTCTCTCACCACATCCATAAACCTTCTCTTAGGCCTTCTTCTTTTCCTCTTACCTGGCAGCTCCATCCTTACCATCCTTCTCCCAATATACACATCATCTCTCCTCTGCACATGTGCAAATCAACGCAATTTTGCCTCTCTGACTTTGTCCCCCAACTGTCCAACTTCAGCTGACCCTCTAATGTACTCATTTCTAATCCTACCCATCCTTTTCACACCCAATGCAAATCTTAGCATCTTTAACTCTGCAACCTCCAGCTCTGTCTCCTGCTTTCTGGTCAGTGCCACCGTCTCCAACCCATATAACATAGCTGGTCTCACTACCATCCTATAGACCTTCCCTTTCACTCTTGCTGATACCTGTCTGTCACAAATCACTCCTGACACTCTTCTCCACCCATTCCAACCTGCCTGCACTCTCTTTTTCATCTCTCTTCCAAAATCCCCATTACTCTGTACTGTTGATCCCAAGTATTTAAGTTCATCCACCTTCGCCAACTCTACTCCCTGCATCCTCACCATTCCACTGACCTCCCCCTCATTTACACACATGTATTCTGTCTTGTTCCTACTGACCTTCATTCCTCTCCTCTCTAAAGCATATCTCCACCTCTCCTGGGTCTCCTCAAACAGCTCCCTACTATTGCTACTGAGTCCATGGGGACTCCTGTCTAATCTCGTCTGTCAACCTGTCCATCACCATTGCAAATAAGAAACGGCTCAGAGCTGATCCCTGATGTAATCCCACCTCCACCTTGAATGCATCCATCACTCATACCCCAGACCTCACCATTGTCACACTTCCCTCATACACATCCTGTACAACTCTTACATACTTCTCTGCCACTCCCGACTTCCTCATACAATACCACAACTCTTCTCGAGGCACCTTGTTGTATGCTTTCTCCAGGTCCACAAAGATGCAATGCAACTACTTCTGGGCTTCTCTATACTTCTCCATCCTCAACCTCATGCCCTAACTTAATTACAAATATAAAACACAAAATCACATGATTGCGCAAGTATTCACCCCTTTAATATGACAGCCCTGGGGCAGCCAACAGTCACATAATTAGTTCAATGGAGATCATCTGTCTGGGGTTTCAATTAATAATATTCTAAAGATACATTATCTAGATGGTCCAACTTGTGGTGAGTCAGTATACAGGATTAACCAACACAATGAAGACAATGGAATATAACTTCAACTTCATGAAAACATGATGAAAAAAGTACATGTCATAGGATGGAGACAAAAAAAATATTCCTTGGAGTCCAGTTAAATCAATCATAAAGAAATGGGAAGAGTATGGCACATTTGTAAATCTGTCTAAAGCAGGCTCTCCACAAAAACTGAGGGATTGTGTAAGAAGACAACTAGAGAGGGAGGCCATCAAGAGACCTTTGAGAACTCTAAAGGAGTTACAAGCTACAGTTGATAAGATTGGAGAGACTGTGCAGTCAACAACTGTTGTCTGGATGCTTCACCAGTCGCAGCTTTATAGGAGAGTGGCAGAGAGAAAGCCACTGTTAAAAAACGCAGTTGACATCTTGGCTAGAGCTACCCAGAAGGCACATGGGGGACTCCGAAGTTTGTTTGACGAAAGTTCTATGGTTTGGTAAAACTAACACAGAGCTTTCTGACCATCAGACTAGATGCCATGTTTTGTGTAAGCCAAACACTGCACGTTATCAAAAGCACACCATCCCCAACATGAAGAATGGTTATGGCAGCATAATGCTGTGGGGATGTTTCTCTGAAGTACTTCCTGGAAGGCTGTGGAGGTAGAGGGCAGAATGAATGAAGCAAAATTTAAGGAAAGCCTGATGCTGTCTGCAAGAAACCCGCAACTTGAGAGATTTGCTTTTTAGAGAGATACCAAACGGAAGCTTAAAGCTGGTGTCCAGACATGCAAAGCTGACAGAGACCTAAGCACATGACTCAAGGCTGGAATGTCTGACAGAAGTACACCTACTAAATATTGATTTGATGGGGGTGTATACTTATGCTGTCAGTTAGTTTGTGTTTTACATGTGTAATTCATTCAGACCACTTTGCAGAGATCTCTTTTCACTTTGACACTGAAGACTCTTTTGCTGCTGATCAGTGTCAAAAGAACCAAACTGTTGAATAACAATTAAATGTGAAAAATTCCTGGAAGACTGTGAATACTTTTCATAGGTGCTGTTGTACATCATGCACATGTTGTATTATTTTTGAGTGTTATACGGATTTACAGAATTTTTAATCCTGATGCGTCTTATCATATTTTTTCCATTTATGTCCTAATGAGCATTTCAATTGCAGTTCACTAGCTGGTCGATTTACTGCGTCGGACAGCCGGGTCCCATGCCCGGCAGGGACGCCCCTTCTGCATCTATTCCGGGGGAGCATCCATGGGCAGCTCAATACCTCCCCTGGGACGCTTGGTGGCAGCCTCCCTGGCGGACAGTGATCCCCCAGCCTCTCGTATGGCTCCATGGGAGATGGAGTCCTCCACAGCCTGGTTGGGGGCTCGGATGGCCGCTAGGGGGAGCTGCATGGAGTCAGCAGCCCAGCTGGACGTATCTTCAGCCCCACCCGGAAGAGCAATTAGGACCAGGTGGTTAAGCACCTGGAACGCTTCCGGGTGGGATATAAAAAGGGCCAGCCACCACCACTCGAGGAGCCAGAGTTGGGAGGAAGGAGACGAAGCTTGAGGAGGAGTGGTGGTAAAGGAAGAGAAGAGTGTTGTGTGGTAATTGTGCTTTATGGACTCTGTATTGCCTGTGGGTCATGGGGAAGACGTGCGCCCACGGGTGAAGAAAATAAAAGTCTTGTTTGTTTATACATGCCTCTGTTTACATCTGTGTCAGGTCAGGCGCCTATATAGCGCCTTTGTTACATACTTTAAACCTGCACATATCTACACACAGCTTCCTCCACTACAGCATGGCACTACACACATGGTGATATCATTCATTGCTTTTTCCCGCTGTCAAGATTATTTTGTTATGTACTTAATAATTACTATTAGATAGATAGATAGATAGATAGATAGATAGATAGATAGATAGATAGATAGATAGATAGATAGATAGATAGATTACTACTTAACCAAACAGCTTGGTGAAAGTAAAAGCCAGCATCTACTTGAACAAAACTGTGACATATTACACTTATACGTACCGCTCTCTGACTTCTTCTTTGTGAAGCCAAGGTTCTGGTAGGGTGGGGCAGCAATGGGATCTCTGCAACATACACAGATAGTTTTCTTTCTTAAAATAATTATTTTTTGTAATTATTCCCATTATAGACTGCACTATCATTCTTTACAAAAACAAGATAAACATAAAGTGATGTTGTTGTACTAAGTGACACTCAAACATTGTCAGCCTGAGGTGACTGTAACTTCTCAGGGTACAAAAATTTTCTTAGCCCAGAAAGATCAGCAGAAAGTTATGGGCTCAAGCACAGGACTGAGAAAAGCACAACACAACCGGTTCCAATTTTTCTTCCATTCATCTATAATAATAATAATAATTCATTACATTTATATAGCGCTTTTCTCAGTACTCAAAGCGCTATCCACACAGGGAGGAACCAGGAAGCAAACCCACAATCTTCCACAGTCTCCTTACTGCAAAGCAGCAGCACTACCACTGCGCTACCTGTGAGGATCTTTGCATCTATCTAATATCTGGACTCTCTTAATTTCTTTCAAGGTTGTGAGAACTTAAGTAAATTAGGGACCAAGCATGGATGATGTGTTGGCTTATTGCTGGCACACTCATTCATAACAGGCCAATTTAGACACACTGGTTAACCTGACATACTTGACTTTGGCATGGGGAGAGAATCCACCGAGACAAGGAGCAAACATGCACACTCGACAGAGACCACAGCTGGGCTGAGACTTGGACCTTGACCCTGTCTCCTGGGGCTGCAAGGCAGTAATACTAAGCACCACACTACCGAAATTTATTTTTAACATAATGAAACTATGCTTGTTTTATAATAATATCATCTAATTTAAAATAATTTAAGTTCATTCTTCCATTATTCCATGCCCGCTTAATTCAGTGCACTAGAGCCCATCCCATCAGCACTGGCACAAGGCAGAAATAAACCCTGAATGGTTTGCACTGCAGGGCACACTTATGTACTATACACACATCCACCTAATTTAAATAAGAAATGCATTTATTTATTTAGAATTGAACAAGATCAGTGTTAATATATTTCCAGCACAATCCCCTCTTCATCATACACACAGTGTAGCCCTGAACAAGTCACTTAATCTGTCTATGTGCCATTTGTAAAAAGCTTAAACGCAAGCAATTGAATAGTGTCAGTAAACTTTGCAAAAACGTTTACCATGCAAACATAACTAAATAATCTAAAAGTTGTTTGTTTGAATTAACAGAGGATTTCTTTTAATTAAACTGAATGTAAGCCTCATTACACTTATGTGGCCAACTAGAGAAAAGCTGTTCAAGAAAACAATTAATTAGGTTGATGTGTGCAATGCAGAAACATACTTATACAGTATGTTCAGTTTCTCTACTTGTCATGATTAAGACTAACCAGAGCACATAAAGTAGAGAAATGCATGATAGGGACTCCAAACGTCAACTCTGATCAAGTTCAATGGCTATTCAGAAATGTATAAAACAAATAAAGTAACAGAAATACATCTACAGCGCTATTTTGTTTTTCTGACTGACTCAAAAGTTAATTGAACTTTGTATGATATTAACCCATCTAGTCATCATTGTTATATCAAATCAAATCAAATTTTATTTGTTACATACAAATCATATGTAACGGTACAATATGCCTAGTTGCTCAACTCCAATGACTGTACCTTTGAGAGGAAAAAATTAAAAGAATAACGAGACATAATAAATAGTAAAAATCAGTAATATAATTATAAATATATGATAATAAATACAAATTAACTAAATAACTTGATGTAAGGGAGTTAACAATAGGGCATTATGTATTTCTAGACACTTTCCTTATTTAACACGCAGCTGGACTGTGGACAGAAGCCCTTTGTCAGTCTCTTAAGACAACAGTAGTGTTTACCTGACTGCAGCACAGAAAAGAGGCCGTTCTTGGGATGGCTGGTGTCACAGATAATTGTCTTTGCCTTTATCCAACATTGCTTGGTGTAGATGTCCTCAAAGTTAGGGAGTGCACACTCAGTGAAGCATTCAGCTGGCTGCATCATTCTCTGCAAAGCTTTGCGGTCCTCCAGTGTGCTGTTCCCAAAGCAGACAAATAATACTTTCTGTCAGGATACCTTCAATGGTGAATATGGAAGGGCAGTCTGAAATCACGAAGGTTTCTGAGATGGTAAAGATGTTGGCATACGTTTTTCACCAAGGTGTTGATGTGCTTGAACCAGGTGAATTCCTCCATCATGTGGAAAACAAGGTATTAGAAACTGTCCATCCACTTCATCTGAGTGCTGTTAATACTGGGGTGGGGGTGCTAGTACCTTGGTTGTCTTCTTCCAAATTATACAATCAACTCCTTTGTCTTGCTGACATTCAGAAGTAGACAGTTGTCCTAAAGCCAGTGTGACAGATTCTCCGCTTCATCCAGGTAAGACTGCTCATTGTTGTCAGATATCAGGCTTATCACAGCTGTGTCATCAGATAACTTAACAATGATGTTATAGTCATGTGAAGCCATGCAGTCATATTCTTAGAGGATGTACAGCAGAGAGCACAGAATACAGCCCTGTGGAATGCCTGTGTTGAGAGTGACAGATGATGAAGTGTGGCCTCCCATCCAAACCACCTGGGTTTGCCCTGAGCTTGGTGATAAATTTAGAGGGGTTTATTGTGTTAAATGCAGAGCTAATGTAGAGTCTATAAACAGGAATCCCTCTCTTGACGTCCAGATGGGCAAGTATTGTGTGAAGGATCAAGGTGATGGCATCCTGTATGGATCTACTGGAGAGACATGAAACTGTTTTTGATCTAGTTCATTTGGCAGAGAAGAGCATATGTGGTTTTTGACTAGCTTCTCGAAACACTTCATTGCTATAGGCATTAGTGCAATGGGATGATAGTCATTTAGGATGGATTTCATTTCTTAGGAACAGGGACAATGGTGGAACTTCCAAAGCATGTTGGTACCACTGAAATTGCACTCTTTATTACCTACCTATGTTTTAAAGTTGTCATTGATTTAAAAGTGACTATGCATGTTTTCACCGTGTCTGCGCAGGTTTCTTCCAGGTGCTCTGGTTTCCTTCCACAATCCAAAGACATGATGGTTTGGAGGATTGGAGATGCTAAATTGGCTCCTAATGTGTGTGTTTGTGTGTGTTCACCCTGAAATGGGCTGACACCCTATCAAGGTAATGTTTCTGTATTGTCTGTAATGCTTGTTGGCTAGTCTTCAGTTTCATTGTGACCCTGCTGTGGATAAGCAGCTTTGGAAGATGAATGGATGGATTCATAAAACTAAGTTAAAAGAGTATATTCAATCTCAATATTAATTATTCTTTGTGCATCTACAAACTTGGAGCAAGATACCACACACTACAAAGATTTGGTACAACTGTGGTAATGAAACTGAAAAGTGTTGCACACTAGCTGGTGACAACCCCAGCTTCCATTGAAAGAAATTGGTTGGCTGATTGAACACCTAGATGTTAATGGTTGAGACATAATGACAACCCACAGATGGAGATGAGGGAAGTTAACAATACAAAAAAAATCTTCACTCTTACAGGTGCAGAGACTAGTGACTGTTGTCTACACAAAAGATTGGTATTATGACATCCACTGGAGTCACCACCCAAGGCCAGTGTTAGTGGTGGGCAAAGGGTGGGACAAGGATGCATACATACAATAAAAACAATCAATATTGCTCATTTGAATCAGAAGCAAATTAGTTACCACAAGACTCTGCAATGAAATATAAACCCCAAAATCAGAGAAGGGATTTGAGGCAAATTGAGTGAGATGAGGCCTACACATTTGGAAATTGAAAAGGCTGCATGGAACTGTGGCAAAATACTAATGGGGGCCAAGAAGTTTAGACAACACTGAAGATGTGGCTAAACAGTAATTAATCCAGAAACTAAGCAAGAAGTTTAAATTAGCAAAGCAAGACTCCTTCTTTGGTCACTGTGAACTAGGCTTTGAAGTCTTTTTTTCAGTGGTATTTTGAAATGTATTTTTAACATTTGTGTCATTTTGTTAATATCGTTATTGTGTTGCATTATGCTTTGCATCTGCACATGCTTTTTGTGGGCTGCATTAATGTTGTGAGCACTTAAGTTCAAAATTATTCCGATGTCATCTAATTTAAGATTAAATAGTAATAATTTTTAGTCAGAACATTATCTAAAAATAAGGGAAGGACTGTTTTTAAAAAGAAATTAATAAAGTACAGTTTTATTTAAGAATTACAGGCTCCCAGTGTGGTTCATGTGTGTAGTGTTGCTGAATGTGGCCTATTAGGAAGGTTTGCCCAGCCAATCAAACTCGCTCACCAGAGTAAACAACTAAATGCAAGGAAGAAGTTTGCTATACTCTGTAGACACAGCAATAACCACCCTACAAACCCTATACATAAACTACCAGTGGTACATTCTTGGCTATAAAGTTGTTCTTGTTGGTCACGGTGATGTGTGGGCATCTTTCAGAGTTCCTGACATCCTCCTTTCATTCCTTTGCTTAGTTTAAGAGTCTTCAACATGCAGTGGCACTTCCTTTTTGCCTTATATCATAAACCCCATATTGTTAAGCGGCAGATAAACATTTTCATATACACAGATTTTCCATTGTCAGCTAGGTCTTTTCATCACCTCTTTAACTAATGCCATCTCACACAAATGTGCAGATTCACCTCTGCATCATATGTTCTTTGTTAGTTTATAATGAAGTTTGCTGTGCTTGTAGCTGTAATGGACTGGAGACACACGAGTAGGCTCCTCCGCACCTCTTGATCCTGTGCTGGAATAAGTCGGTTTAATAGTAGAAGGATCATGAAAATACTTCAGCTGCAAACCAATGGACTCCTGGTAACTAAATATGTAACATCCAAAACATAACGGCTTAAAGTGATGCTTTTTTATATACATCTTGTATTTGCACAAGTATTTTACGCACACTAAGTTCAAAAATTGACCATGGGAATCAGTGTCTTAATAATCCATGTCACGTGTAAGGCATTTCAGTTTGTTAAAAAAGTATACACTTAAAAAGCAGCTTGGCTAGGAATATCAAGCTAACAGACTTGACACCTTTGAAATTCAACCTGAAATACAATTCCAGTCTAGTCCAAAAATCATTCAAATTTACTGCCCCCAGTTTCTTAATGGATGTAACATGATTGTATGGAAGCTCTGAACCGCACAGTGAAAAAAATTATGGGATAACCCTTATCTCGTACCTACGTGAAAATATCAGCGAAAACAGAAAGCGCTTGGGGGGTGGTTGACACTGAGTGCTATTGCATTTCTCCCTTATTCACCAGGAAAACAGAAGATTAAGAGAAATACCTCTCGGAACTCCTCCAACAATACACTCTGCGCAAGTTCCATGAAGTGCTTCTCTTCTGGGTTCCAAACATCCGACTCCAATTGATGACTTCACTTCCGGTCCGCTCCCGATGATCTCACTTCCATCTTCTGTCTGTGTCATCATCTCCGGCTTATCCCATCAATGTCATCTCTATTGTCCATGTCATTTCCAGTCTTGACTCCATAAAAGTTTTAGTTTAACACCAACTCATTGTCTCACGAAAGTCAGTTATGTGCTGTGTCTCATTGGTATCAGTGCCAAAGGATTACTTAGGACCAACTGACAGTTTACGGGACGGCAGTCCCAAACCTTTATTTGTGTCTCTCTGTGTTCTTTCCTTACAATATATATATGCAAGACAAGGTCCCCAATAGTTCTTCTTTGCTACTGCAGATGTTCACATCCAGCTGACAAAATACAGCCCATAAGTAAAGCCTTTACTTTTTCCATTTTCAGCTTTCAGCTAGTGCTTCACAGTGATGTTTGAAGTTAAGTATTATAAAAGGAAGACATATTTACAAAGTTTGAACAAGAATGCAGCAGTGTTTGAGTGTGATGAGGTGGCCGGAAAACGTTGCACAATTAAAAAAACCAGTGAGTGCTCTGCGATTACAGGCACCTGAGGATGTGGTCAATGCTGGTCAACCCACACTACATTCTTCAAAGACCTCAAGGAGTTACGCATGCTGTCCATAAGACATCTAAAACTGGTCACAACAGTCTGAAAGAAATACTTACACGTAGGCTGGCTCACGGCCATCGTCATTGTTAGCAGCACTGGCCCCTGAAAAAAGAAAGACTACCATAAAATACCTTAACCAGCACCCATCATCCTATGCAGTTGAAAGAATCAAACTATTCATGAAAATTCAACAGGCATACAGTGTTATGCAAAGTTACACGCATCAGTAAGCATTTGAGTGTCTGTGTAGGTTGGAATGAACTTTCAGAATTCGACTTATCTACAGTGTAAATCAAAGTAAAAGAAAGTGCATTTCTTATCATTGCAGTCCTGGGTAAAGAGATGAGTGTTAAGAGGAACACTAGTGAAGAGACACATTTGTATAATATATGTGTACTATTTTGGTTAGTCTATTTATTGTTTTTCATGTAGTTTGGTCTGTCTGACATTCTCCATTGACATTTGAGTCAATACAGCTAAAAGGTTATAATAATGTCACAGTGTCACGGCCTGTGAGGAATTGTAAACACCACAAACAATTCCATTTCTCCATTCTCTCTGTTTGCATTGCAATCCAGATATCATTTGTTTATTTCATTTTTTGTGTTATTAATCTGTATTTTATTTTAATCACTATTATAGAGATTCATCAAGTTGCCACTTACAGGTGCTGGTCATAAAATTAGAATATCATGACAAAGTTGATTTATTTCAGTAATTCCATTCAAAAAGTGAAACTTGTATATTAGATTCATTCATTACACACAGACTGATGTATTTCAAATGTTTATTTCTTTTAATTTTGTTGATTATAACTGACAACTAATGAAAGTCCCAAATTCAGTATCTCGGAAAATTAGAATATTGTGAAAAGGTTCAATATTGAAGACACCTGGTGCCGCACTCTAATCAGCTAATTAACTCAAAACACCTGCAAAAGCCTTTAAATGGTCTCTCAGTCTAGTTCTGTAGGCTACACAATCATGGGGAAGACTGCTGACTTGACAGTTGTCCAAAAGACGACCTTTGACACCTTGCACAAGGAGAGCAAGACACAAAAGGTCATTGCTAAAGAGGCTGGCTGTTCACAGAGCTCTGTGTCCAAGCACATTAATAGAGAGGCGAAGGGAAGGACAAGATGTGGTAGAAAAAAGTGTACAAGCAATAGGGATAACCGCACCCTGGAGAGGATTGTGAAACAAAACCCAGACCCCATTCAAAAATGTGGGGGAGATTCACAAAGAGTGGACTGCAGCTGGAGTCAGTGCTTCAAGAACCACCACGCACAGACGTATGCAAGACATGGGTTTCAGCTGTCGCATTCCTTGTGTCAAGCCACTCTTGAACAAGAGACAGCGTCAGAAGCGTCTCGGCTTTGGACTGCTGCTGAGTGATCCAAAGCTTTGTTCTCTGATGAAAGTAAATTTTGCATTTCCTTTGGAAATCAAGGTCCCAGAGTCTGGAGGAAGAGAGGTGAGGCACAGAATCCACATGAGGTCCAGTGTAAAGTTTCCACAGTCAGTGATGGTTTGGGGTGCCATGCCATCTGCTGGTGTTGGTCCATTGTGTTTTCTGAGGTCCAAGGTCAATGCAGCCGTCTACCAGGAAGTTTTAGAGCACTTCATGCTTCCTGCTGCTGACGAACTTTATGGAGATGCAGATTTCATTTTCCAACAGGACCTGGCACCTGCACACAGTGCCAAAGCTACCAGTACCTGGTTTAAGGACCATGGTATCCCTGTTCTTGATTGGCCAGCAAACTTGCCTGACCTTAACCCCATAGAAAAACTATGGGGTATTGTGAAGAGGAAGATGCAATACGCCAGACCCAACAATTCAGAAGAGCTGAAGGCCACTATCAGAGCAACATGGGCTCTCATAACACCTGAGCAGTGCCACAGACTGATCGACTCCATGCCACGCCGCATTGCTGCAGTAATCCAGGCCAAAGGAGCCCCAACTAAATATTGAGTGCTGTACATGCTCATACTTTTCATGTTCATACCTTTCAGTTGGCCAACATTTCTAAAAATCCTTTTTTTGCATTGGTCTTAATTTATATTCTAATTTTCCGAGATACTGAATTTGGGACTTTCATTAGTTGTCAGTTATAATCAACAAAATTAAAAGAAATAAACATTTGAAATACATCAGTCTGTGTGTAATGAATCTAATATACAAGTTTCACTTTTTGAATGGAATTACTGAAATAAATCAACTTTGTCATGATATTCTAATTCTATGACCAGCACCTGTATGTGTGTGTCTGTTCCTATGGCTGCCACCATTTTCAATTTCTTGTTTCCTATGATGCTGCATTGTTGCTAGGAATGTGACATGCAAATCATGTGACCCAGGCACTATGGTGGCCATTATATAAAGGATATCACTACACATCTCAGAGCTGTTTTTTCACATAAAAGTGTTCCTGAAAAGTACTTTAAGTTCTAAGGTTCTTTTAATATTGGTGGATAAGTTTATACTGGAAATGCCTACATTTTTGCCTTAATTTACATATATATATCCAGCAAAAATGATCTATTCACTCATCAATCATACTGTATCAGAGCAATATGGCTGGGCTGACAACCTCAGCTTCAAACTTTTAGCAGGGGCCAGAAGACAGCAACCTCACCATTACCCTTGAGCAGTCTATACAGATCAGACAGAGCAAAATGGCCAAGAGTGGCAACCTCAGCTTCAAAACCTTAGCGGGGCCAAAAGCTGACTACTTCATAGTTACCTATGAAAGGGCTACACAATTCTAACAAGAGTTTGTTTTATTGATTATTTAGGTTTCTGTTTTTTTGGATTCTAAATACATGATTAACCATCAATCTTTTGTCATGTTTGCATTAAGAATAAACTAGCAGGGGTACCTGGCATAGCTTGGAGTGGAATAATATGCAGGTGCAACCATTAAATAAATTCTCCAGTGGAAATAAATTTGGGCTGAAACCAAAATTTCAGTGACTAAACCCACCCGTGCCAACAATGCCTCCCGAGGTCACTTCCCTAATAAAGTGCAGGTGTGGTCAACTAGATAAAACTCTCCAAGGGGAAAGTTTAATTTGCATACAGAACAGACACATAAACACACATTCAGATTTATATATTATTACAGATTAGAAATACATTGTGTTATTTTGTTTATTAAAGTGAGCATGTTTGCTTTATTCTACGAAAGAACTATTGTAAAATAAAGGTGCTTATCTACCACTCTGTGTATGAACCCAAAAGTTCACAAATTATCATCAGAACCCACTGGCAGTTCTCCTGATGAAACTGTAAACTGTTGAAGGAAATCAGACAGTCCAAAGTAAAAGCCATGCCAATATGGAAAGAACATGAAAAATCATAGAAGGCACCCATCACGGATCAAAACAGCATTGTGAGGTAGCAAATCTGTCATACCGAGTTCAAAAGATTAATATTTACTTTTATTTTTTGTCACATATTTCTGTTAGAGCTCAAAAATATGGCGAGGAATAGGAGGCCCAGACTTACCTAAATTAACATTTTCATATCTAATATGTTGGCCATTGGCTGGTGAAACTTAACAAAAATAGAAAAAAATCAAATGCACAAGAAGACATTAATAATGTAGTTAGTTAGTTAGTTAGTTAGATAGATAGATAGATAGATAGATAGATAGATAGATAGATAGATAGATAGATAGATAGATAGATAGATAGATAGATAGATAGATAGATAGATAGATAGACATGATGACTGGTACAGAGATGCACATATATGATTCAGAACATAAAGAATAAGCATTTCATTATGACACATGAAACTTCTACATCCTTAAAAGCTATTGCAGGTTCAAATGTATTTTTGTATTTTTTTTTATTACAAACTGATTAGAAATTCTGAGGGACAAAAACATGATCCTTCTCTAGACTTACCTGTAAATACATCTCCATCTTTCTCCCTGAGAAGAAGCACAGAAAAAACATTACTTGGCACAGACTCTGTCATTGCCAGACACACTGACCTACAATGGCACCCATTTTAATTTCTTTTGCCCATACCACTGTGCTAACCATCCTGTCTAAGTGGTGAATGATGGGGCTTCTTTACCTCAATTATCTGTTTTCTATTTCAAAGTCACAAGAAAAACAAGTGTATTCTTGCATCAATGGATATAATGTCAGAACCATTTTAGGACTCGTCTCATACAGTCATGCACAGGGAGCTAGTTCAGCATCAGTTGACTTAAAATCATTTCTCTGAACAGTAGGAGAAGCTCAGAAATCCTGGGGAAGAACATATAAACTCCTGGAAGAAATGAGGCAGAAATACAGAAGGAGAACAGCCCATACAAATTCCATGCAGAACTGACAAAAAGCTCACGAGGCCTTAGTTTTGTGTTTACAATGTGCAATGATTATTCAAGAAGTATATATTTAACAATATTTTGTTTATTAGATAACAGACATGTGGATTATGCAAAACAATGTGAGATTTTTTTTTCTTTTTTCCATGGCTGTTTTTCACATTGTTTGCAGTTATCAATCATTGATCACTATTGTCTTATATTATGTCATAACATTTTTTTCTCCATTTTGCATGAAAAGTTGAGATTAAAGATTTGTCTTGGTCACCTCTACACCACTACAAAGTACATAGGGCAAGTAACGTATACAAATATCACTTCTGGGGAGAGTATTCCTCCTTTTTAGATAACAACATGCCACCTTTCCCAGTAGAGTTATCACTGTTGCTGTCTACCAGACTGGAGAAATCATAACGCCCTCCTACCACTTCTTCAAGGCCTCCTTCTCTTAGTTTCAGTATTAAACACTATTAGTTTTGCTTGCCTTCTACAATCTTGGAAGTACTGCCACTCACTCTTTCCTGTTCTTGCCCCTTCACAAGATATGCTTACAAATTACCCAGTACATCAGCAGGATACAGTGAACTGGTGATGGGCACAGGGCTGGGCTCAGTCACTGGTGAACCAGACCTAAAGGCTTTGGCAGTTTACTCTGTCTTAAACCAAGGGTAGATTATTCTCTAGTGCCATCATAGCCCTTGCCCACTGAACACCACCACATTAGATATGCTGTATTTTGGGTATAACAAGGACAAAATCCTGTGAAACACAGTAATCTTAAAAATCTCTGCTGCTTTTCTTCTACAACAGAGGGATGGTGGAAATAAGGAAAGTTAAAATATTAAGAAGGAAACCCACAATCCCTTCTTGTTGCTTTATTTGTCAGACAAATGCAACAATTATAGAATACTAGGGGGGCAAGCCCCCCTGGCGCCCAACCCCCCATTGCAGCCAGAATATTAGTAAAATCTGTAAATGTACAAAAGAAAAATTATTTATTGGAGTCAAAATCATGAAATTCTATAAATATGTAAAAGAAAAATTAATTATTATTTAACGGAGTAAAAATCATGAAACGAGAATAAAATATTTACTCTCTCACCGATTGGAGTATTCCCGTTAAACTGAGGTCCATATTTTAGTTTAAATTTAAAAACGGAATTAGAATCTGAAAACCTAACACACATTATCACATTAAAGTTTGATAAATTCTGAAAAGAATGATACCAAACATATACAGTATATGCAGGCTTTAAAATAAGCCGATTTAAAGTGTGACAAAAAACGCTACATAAAAATATCACATAAAATCATTGCACAAAATCGTTGCACTTTTAGGCATAGGATATTATATATATAGAGTAGATTTCTTCCAACTTAGTGAAACCTAGGAAATGAAGATGTTAATAAGAATAAGTAAATACATTCTGTTTACTTACACTGGCACTGGTGGAGCAGGCTTCTTCACAATCTTATTAGGCCTTGTCACTAAAGAAAAACAAATTACAGTAAAGTTTTCAAATGAAAACTGTTTGAAAATAATGAAGAAAGCAGAGTAAATCTACTGCTAATGAAGATACTAATTGCTTTCATTACTTTAGATATTCTTGAACAATTCATAAACTTCTATTTTACACTAACATTCAATATAATCACAAACATACAAGAATATAAGACACTGATGCTGCACCAACACTACATGGATGGCTGAACTAAAACCCAAATGACCAGGATTTATGATGCTTGTAGTTCATTTTTCACAATATCACACAGGTCATACAATCTAAAACTAATGCTAAAAAGATTTGTTTATTTGTATTAAATAAAAGCTTCTAACCAATAATTTAAAACACACTGGTTAGACCTTATCTGGAGTACACTATACAGTTTTGGTCTCCAGGATACAAAAAGGACATAGCAGCACTAGAAGAAGACCAACTAGGCTGATCCTAGGACTGCAGGAGATGAGTTGGACAGGAAAAGAAAGACATGTAATAAGTGTCAATACCGACTGGACAACAAAGGGCACATGGTTTCAGAAGTATTTATATGGGCCTGTGCTGCCCCATAAATAGTAAAGGCAGTCAAAGAGGTACCTTAGATAGAGGTTAGGTTGACTGTATTATCCCAGAGGGAAGTTTGTTTGCAGCAGGCCCTGTTACATAGATACTAAAAAGTAAGCCAAGACACTACAGCTGACGACTTGTTTTATCCTAACTACAAATAATCAAAATTAGTATAAAAAGGAATAATTATAACAGTACACAAAATAAAAATTCAGAATTCACCACCATCCAAGCAAGTAACAGAATTTGTGATGCTTACAGCTCTGTGAATAAAAGGGCTCTTAAATCTGCTGCTCTTTACCCTCAGAAACCTAAATGTGTAGCCTGATGGCAACAAGTAACTATCAACTAAAATTAAACAAAAGAGGATGGCTACTGTCTGACATAACTTCTTCCTAACTGGTTTATGATACAGTGATAGAGGTCTGCTGTAAACCAATAATTTTACTGCTAGTTTTTATGATGTTGTCAAGATGGCTTATGTTCTTAATGCTGAGGTTGCCAAACCAACATATAAAAGCAAATGTAATAAGGGACTTATTATTAATAAAAAGTGTAATTATGGTTTTGTCCACTTTAAAACAATTGAGTGTCCTAAGAAAAAATAGCCATGTCTGCCACCTCTACAAGTTTGTTCTGTGTTAAGATGAACGTTTAGTCTGTTATAAATGACTGTCTGTACATATTTGTAGTGCTCTACCATGTGCACTGTCTCCCCTTCAATTAAAGCTCGGACAGTGGAAGGACAGGAGCAGCTAAGATCAGCAACCATACCTAGCATTAAGAAGAAATGATCATTGAACAAATTCGTCCACAACAGGTTCATAGTTGTCCTCCTTATCTTGCATCTTTTAAAGATTCCAGGGGTACCGGGCCACCATTCTGCTGTTCCTGTGGCAAAATTAAAATCATCCCTGAGCCCTGAAATGGTTCTGATGCTGTGTTTAAAGATGCCATAGATGTGTACAGTTGCGTGGTGAGTATGGGGCAGAGAGAGTTGAGGTTGGTAACAGAAAGAGAGAGGAAGAGAGTGAAAATGAGACAGACGAGAGTGGAAAGAGTGAGTAGTGAGCATATGGGAAAGCCACAAGTCTGGCACCCTGAATCTAAGGCATAAGTCATGCACAGTTATCAAAGGGCAAACTAAGCTGACATTCACAAGTGACACAAAAAACTGAAAGCAAAAAACGTATGGATTTTATTTGTCAGGATATTAGACCACAAGACAATGTGTCAAAACGATTTTATTGAATTTAAAAAGCACTTGATTCACACAACAGCCAGAACAGGCACATTTGATACAGTACCAATACAATGCTGCCATATTCTTCAGTGAAATTTCAGCATGTGAAAAACAAACAGTTGGTAAAAATGTTGCCCTCCTTTCCAACTTACACACTGGCTGTGGATGAAATCTGAGCCTATACAGTTTAAGCAAAAGAAGATTAAGAGGTGACATGATTGAAGTGTTTAAAATTATGAAGGGAATTAGTACAGTGGATCGAGACTGTTATTTTAAAACTAGACAAAGAGCCCATTTCGACAACGTAAGATGAAACGGGCATGAGTAGAATAGTAGTAAGTATAAGCACCACAAACCTGATATAGGTGTATTGAATGAATGCGTAATTGAATCAGAATGCGTAATTAGGCTTCGAGCTGTAGTCGAAATTGCCTTTTAGGCCTCTAGAGCTTTAATCGAAGTCGCCTTTCTCTTTGAATTTTTGCGGCTGTAAATTCGCTGCCTGCCGCGATGTTGGGGTTGGATGTCAGTCGAAGTCGCCTTTCTCTTTGAATTTTCGCGGCCGTAAATCCGCCGCCTGTCACGATATCGGTCTCGTAAGGTTTTTCGGGCAGCTGCGCAGAAGGCGACTGCGCATTCGGCTTTGGACGGACGTGAGTGAGTGAGTGAGTGAGTGAGTGAGTGAGTGAGTGAGTGAGTGAGTGAGTGAGTGAGTGAGTGAGTGAGTGAGTGAGTGAGTGAGTGAGTGAGGAGGCTGGCGAATTATGTATTAAGATGAGTTCATTAAGAACATGGGGACACAGTTGGAAACTTGTTAAGGGTAAATTTCGACACAAACATTAGGAAGTTTTTCTTTCACAAAGAATGATAGACACGTGGAATAAGCTACCAAGTAGTGTGGTAGACAGTAAGACTTTAGGAACTTTAAAAACTCGACTTGATGTTTTTTTGGAAGAAATAAGTGGATAGGACTGGTGAGCTTTGTTGGGCCGAATGGTCTGTTCTCGTCTAGAGTGTTCTAATGTTCTAATGAAGCAAGTCAAAAAGAAAAAAAAAACCCTGACCATCAGGTGTAAGTAACTTACTTGCTTTCCCCCTTCCAAAATAAAAAATGCACGCCTCATTTTTGTACTGGCAGCTTTTCTCCTGATTCAAACACTCTTACCTGTGACTCCCACTCTCAGTGTATCTATCCTGGCAAGAGCAGCCATTTTTAAAACCTTTCTGGGTAAGAGATAACTCTCAAATTCTAACACAGCCACCTGATGACCCCTGAAAATTGTCTTCTTGATCCTTGAACTCTAAGTGTAGGCTGTGTTTACACATTCAAGGCTCTAGCATGGGGGGCTTTCACCGTAGAAGTAACCCTTTAGAACAGATACTGTACATCTTCCCCCAATTAGAGACACAGCTTTAGTTTGTTTTTTTCCAGATTTCTTTATGTGATCTGAGTTTCTCTGTCTGGCTTCTTTTATCCACACCCTTATAGCAGAGTAACCCATGGTAGTAATTTTTATCTTCCTCACATTCTCATGAATGCTGAACTTGTGAACAAAGCAGGTAGATAAAATTACCTGTTTTGGACCGGACCACAAATCCTCTTTCCTGGCTGAAAGGAAACAAAAGAGAAAAGTTCATATTAAAAATAAAATTATACACAGATTAGGCAGAATGGTCTAATGGATTAGGACTTGGGTGCCCAACCTGGGATGCCATAATTAAAGAAACATTAGTTCATATATATGACACTGTTGTGACTTGTAAATCACTTTGTGTTATGTTTAAGTAAATGTAAATTATAGTACATTTTAGTAGCAGTAAACCAAAGAATATAACCAGTTTGCTGAGGAGAAACTACTGGCTACAGGCTTTGATGATGTGTACAGCATATACAACATGCAGATGCTTTTTATTGACCGAAGTTTGTTTTTAAGTTCATTTGCATGAAAATGTAATTTTATTTTCTGATTGTTTGCTCCTAAATTTAACTTTTGTTTCACAATAAGGGCCCATGCATTAATTTTTAGAGCTTTTTTCAAATTTTTCATCTGTTTTATTTACAGCTGGAAAAGAGCCACATTGAGCATGCGTTTGGAGGCTGAAGAAGCTGAATTGGCTTTTAATTATTTTACAAATCACACAGGGGTGGGGGAAAAGGCTGAAATGGAGGCACTCTGCACAACAAAACATTAGGTAAATTAATGGTATCCTCGGTATTTAAATAAAAAAATGAGGCATGAATCCATAATAGAGAGAGAAGAAAAAAGTAGAACAGAATATTAGGTAAATTAGTTACATTGCAATGAAACTGGCAAGTGATATCAGTAGGAAGAAATTGATGGCAAAGCTCGTGTTCTAATGGTTAAATGATATCTAATCAAATAGTTTGTAGATGTTGGAGTTTGGACACAGAAGGCAAAGGCTGTAATGTAGGGAGCAAAGAAGAACCTCTATGTTATTAGACATAGTCACATTGGGAAGCAAACAGGAGAAATAAAAAATAGTGACGGCAGATGAAAATCTAGAAGCATTTGAGTGTTAGTTCACCATGGACGGTCACACAGTAGGCTGTAAAAGAGTATGAGAAACTGCAGTGTAAAGGCAAGGTGTGTGATAATTCCATTAACAATGAATATAGGTGCTTATAAATGGTCAAAAGGCATAAAACAGCTACTTGTAATTCATTTGAAGCTATGTTTCAATACCTCTTTAAAAACAGAGATGAACAGCTTCATCCAGACTGATTTAAAAATTAGGCTAACACAATATCAGTCTCTTATGGAGCAAATGAGACCTGTACAACTGAAATTAGTTAAATTAGAACTGTAAGGTTATGAGTAAACCTTAGACACATAGCCAGTCCACAGTCTGTGGGGAAAGTCTACTTGAATATTTGTTAATTCTTTGTAACTTCTTGATCAAGCTGCTTGGGCAAGCCTTGATGTTATCAGCTTTTACAGATCAAATAATTTAACTGTCCATCTTAAACACACAAACAGTAAGCTTGTAAATGAACTCACCCTTTACAGATGCAGGACATGCTTTATAATTATAGGGAACAAACCGTAATATTATCATTTTACTTGAGGGGCCTACATCCAGGACATGTTGTGGACAAACATGGCCTGAGTTTAACCAATGCTACTTTACACAACATCTAGGCAGAGGGGATCTTAGACTTGAGGTCTAAAGTTGCTGATGTCACCACTGGACCAATATCAGATTACATGAATAGAAATTGCTGGCCATGTCAAACTGGATAACTCTGCGACGACTTTCCAGCACAGTTTCATATTTCCAAAGATATGCAAACTCACCCCTTTTTTTGACAGCCAATAATGGCTGATGAAGTTGGTTCCCTTCTGAAGATTTTACAGGTACAACTTGAGCTCTTTTTATCTTTTTCCATATTATCATGGTACATAAAACATGAGATACTGTATCTGACATGCAAGCCTCTCTTCTGTTTGCTTCTGGGTTTTCTCATGAACACATAGCCCGCCACACGACGACTCTACGACTTGTTGAGGTGAGTCGCAGTCTAGATGAATTATGTTACTGGGGATGTCAGACTATGCGATCATGGAAGCACACTGCAACTACTTTGAGCTCTCTAAGATTATGTAAATGAAGTGTATTACTGAAAATCACTGAAGAAGTTTTGTAAAGTGACAAGGCCTCAATAAAAAGCATCTTGCGCCATTCAAAAAATGTGATTCACACATTTAGGGTATTTGATTCTCCTGTGTTTTTTCGTATTATCAGATACATAAAGTTCAAAGTGTATGTGTTCATTCTTTATGAAATTCCATACCCTATGTCTAACCTCAACAAAATTTTGCACACATATCTCACTTATGGATAGAGTACTTTGGAACCCAAAATTTTGACCCTGGCGGGCACCTTTGTTTTTTTCTTTTTTGTTTTTTTTTTTACTACAGTTAGTTTTAAGGACAGTGCCACCTGGTGGTCCACAGCAAGTCAAACACCAGAACAAAATAAAGCCAAACTAGCAGACACAAAGACCAGAGCTCAAAATGACCTACTCTGGCAACACCGGGTGCTGCTTCTAGAGTTTTTAATAAAAATGTTCCTCACCCAGACTAAGAGTGGAACTTGTTTCTTCCACAGTGGCCTAAAGCCAATAAGCCAAAATCAAATTACTAATACACCAAAATCTACTTTCCATCAAATGGATTGGAACTGTTTTTAGCAACACAGAAATATGATGTTATAGCAGTAAAGCAGCGTTACTCAGTTCTAGAGCTTGAAACGAGTATAATACAAATAGATGCATGTTATTTAGAAAATAACAGACAAAATCAAAAAGGTTGCCCATTTACTTAAAGGATGACTGAAATATGAGTCTGTTTCAAATAGAAGATGAGCTACATCTTAGTGAGGATATACAGTATGTATTTGACTAGAAAGCAGGAATTCCCAGCACAAATAATGGCCATACTGTATGCAACATTTATATAATATTGAAAACAAAAGTTTACAGGAGGATGTTTGAGTAATAGGGGGCATTAAATCATCCAAATATTACGTGGGAAAGCTGTATAAAAAGTCATACACAGGTACAGGAATTCAAAAATATAATTAATGATACCTTAAAAACAGTATGCTAATACAAGGAGAAGAGGAGATGCCAGTCTAGATTTATTGTTTTGTAATAATCAGAATAAAATTCAGAAGGTAGTGGTAATGGTATAATTAGGATACAGGAATCATAATATAATAATTTTCACAATGTCTTGGTAGAACTTGTATTCAAAAACTAAGGCTACTAAATTTAATTTTAGTCATGTAAATCTTGAGCAAACACGACTAAGTCTAAGTAAGACAAATTGAGATAAACTTTTAGGTCAAAAACCTATATTACATACAATGCATGACACGTTCATCTCAACATTTAGAAACGCTAAAACATTTACGAGAACTCTTTAGTTGGTGAATAAGGAGCTAAGAATGAAATTGCAAAAGAAAAGTGGCTATGTAACATGTATAAAATAATTAACTCCAGTATTAACCTCAGACATTGAGACAATGTGAGGGAGAGAGTTCAATATGTTATTAGGAATGCTAAAAGACAGTAAAGAGGAATGTTACATAAAAGTTGACCCAGAAAGGTTCTTTCTGTATTTCAGAAGCACAACAATGGTCAAAGAGGAAGTGTATTAGGAACAGAAAGTGTGAAATTAAAGATGCAGTAAGGGAAACAGCAATTGCTGCAAAATACTACTTTTTAGTTTATCAAATGTGAAGAAATCAATAACCTCTTATTAGCAACAGGGGCTATTAAGGAGGTATTAAGGTATTAAAGAGGTATTTAACGCTGCCAGGATTGAAGAGTACGCAATCAAATAAATAACATTTATCCTAACGGGAGGTATTTTCTGCAAAAAAGAAAATGAAAAATATAAATTGAGAATGCAATCTCTCTTTTGCAATTTCATTTTCAATGTCTGCACACAAGAATGCTGCAAAAATTAAAATTAAATAACCCCATTTGCAATTTCATTTTCAAAGACTGACATAGACTTTGAAAATGAAATTGCGAAAGAGAAATTGCATTTTCATTTTATAGTTTTAATTTTCATTTTCTTTTTTGCAGAAAATACCTCCCATATTATTCTAGAATGCTTGGAGACATAAGTGATTAAATAAATAAACCATTAATACTTATCAAAAATCACTTGACACTGGGGAAGTTCCTAAATATTGGCCAATTATTTTAAAATGGTCTAGGCCAAACATGGAAAGTATATGTGACTATGCTAAACATGCATTGGGGTGAATTAATGGAAGAAAAATATTAAAGAAAAGATTGAGCAACATGCCAAGTTTTTATGAATTAGGCAACGTTGGAGGTGCTAAGGCTATGAACATGAAAAGAAGGTTAATAAGATCTTAGCCCAACATATCCACAAGCAGGAAGTTCACAATGCAATTGTAGTGTCCTGGATTTTAAATAATACAAGTTGGAGCATAAAGATCTCCCACATGTTGAAGGGGTATAAAAAATGAATAAAGCTATCTAAAAAATTGTATACATTTCTGAAAAGTACATAAAAAACACTAATGGGTTTTAAAAATCATATGAGACAAATGGCAGAAGTTCTCCATCACTCTCTGGGTCATCTCAGGCGGGATGGCATCGATTTCCTGTCTGATCCTTTTCTTCAAATCCTCAAGAGATCGAGGACAATGTTTGAAAACCTTTTTCTTTAGGTACTCCTAAAGGAAAAAGTCACATGGGCTTAAATCTGGTGACTGTCCTTGCCACCCCACGTCTCACCTTAAAGAGAATGTCATGCTGTGTGAGCTGTTGGCCCGTCCTGTTGAAATCACACATATTCTGTCCTAGGTCTGCCAGGTGATTTTCTTTTCAGTGTGGACCCAGTTGCGCGAAGGTTAGAAATCCATTGCAAAATCATTTTCCGATCTGGTACAGATGCATTTTGACCAAGCGCAAAACATGTACAGAATGCTCTCTGTGCTGCTATCACAGAACGGTTGTTCTCATAATACACTTGAACAACAAAACCCCAATGTTTTCCGGTCCAACTCAAGATGGGTACTGAAAACAGTAGAGCCTAACCTACCGAATGAGACCTACCCCACCTCTCTACCTCCACTACAGCCCGCACACTTCTCCCTTGAAATGTGGGAGATCTGTATGCTCCACCCTGTATATTACTTTTTGCTTAACAAACAAGACAAACTGAAATACCAGATACTTGCATGGACAATTAACATCAAAGCATCTTCTTTTCCTGAACTGTACCAGGACATCAAATCATCTTCTCTTCCTGGGTTGTACTAGTAATCTTCTTCTTCTTTTGCCTGCTGCCTTCAAGGTTTGCAACAGGGGATCATCTTTTTCCTTATCTTCCTGTCTTCTGCATCTTGCTCGGTTGCAACCATCACCTGCATATCCTCTCTCACCACATCCGTAAACCTTCTCTTAGGCCTTCCTCTTTTCCTCATGCCTGGCAGCTCTATCTTTAACATTTCCCAATGTACCCAGTATCTCTCCTCTGCACATGTCCAAACTAATGCAATCTCGCCTCTCAGGCTTTGTCTCCCAACCTTCCAACCTGAGCTGACCCTCAATGAGGTAGAAGGTGACTTGTGGATTTCCTCAGCAGTGCCATTAGAGGTGTGTTGTGGGCCTTCTTTAGGCATGAAGGTTGAGTTACTGACAGTAATATGAGCAGAGGGCAACACTGTAGGATTGTCAGGTGCCACTACCTACTTTGGTTTATTTAACTTTGATGACCCATTCTGCTGAGAGATTCTGTAGGCAGTTGATCCCAGTACCTCTTTTCTAAGTTAGATAATTCTTCAAGTTATCTCACTATTCTGTGAACAATTAGCCTAATAAATACTGCATAAAGAGGCTCATGGGCCAGGCCTTGAATTTCACAACAGGATTGCAGGGATCAGGTATATCATTTCAAAATCCTGCATGGTTTAACTTGAGAAAACCTGCTCTTTCAAGAAAAAAAGGCCTTTTGTTTTCTCCATTTTTATCCAAAAATAGAATTAGTTCAGAAATAAAAATACTCGATTTGTGCAAGCCCTGACAGCATGATCACGTGACCAGTCATTTTAACCTTTAGCATCTTGTGTTTGAATGAGGGCGATAGGAATCTATATTACTAAACGACAGTTTAATTTATGCACAGATGGCGGACGCGCTGAGGCGCATGCGCACAGCGCCCATTGCGCCCCAGAGTCAAACCCAGCGGCTTCCCAGAGTCAGTAGGTGGCACCCAAACAACACAACCTGTAAACTAAACTTGCTCTAATCCACTGTGCCAGCAGTCAGTGTGGCATATTTGGTCACATGACGGTAATTCAGTATTAAAAGTAAGTTCAATTATGATTCCTAACAGTAAACGACGTCTACCTGACGACACAGCCACAGAACAACAAAGACGAGACCGCATAGATAAAAACAATAAACGGAGGCTCCTACAATGCGCTTCAAAAACACCAGACGCAAAGAAGTCACGGCTCCAGACAACAAAGATGAGACCGCGTGGATAAAAACAATACACGGAGGCTCTCTACAACGCGCTTCAGACACACCATAAGCAAAGACGTCACGGCTCCACAATGAAAGAGCTCAACTAACGGAAATACAAAATGAGCCCGTATGGATAAACACAATGAACGAACGCGCCCACAACGCTCTTCTGACACAGCAGAGGCAAAGGAGTCACGGCTCCAAATGGAAGGAGCTCAACGATTAGTAATACAAACACGAGCCCGTATGGCTACGACCTGTAAAGGAGCCCGTATGGATAAAAACAATGAACGAAGGCGCCCACACAAAGAAACCGCTTTAGTACAAATATGTTTATTTAATTAAATGAAAACTTTACTATGGCTATGACCATGACCTGTGAACTAAACCTGAGGTAAAGCGTGCACGCCAGGTTGTACAGCCGCCCAAACGCGACCGCCCACACCACCGCATATACCACGTTCGTTTAGTAATGTAGCCCTCCATGCCCGGATCCGCCGCCATGGTCACTTCAGCACGCGAATCCGCCGCCGTCAGCAAATGACTTCTCGCTGACGACACAGCCATAGAAAAACAAAAAAGAGACTGCATTGATAACAACAATAAACGAAGGCGCCTACAACGCGCTTCTGAAACACCAGAACCAGATGAGTCACAGCTTTAAAAAGAAACCGCTTTAGTACAAATATGTTTATTTAATTAAATGAACTTTCCCAGGACACACCCACCCTCCATGATATTTCATCCCTCCAAATATCAGAGGGAACAGAAAGTGATTGCCATTCTTGGATTTGCGATTCTTTTGAGAATCGCGGGCTTGCTGGTGATAGAATAAGATGTGATTGCCTGGGGGTCTGTAGTATTGACATCTTCCATATCCTGGGACATTGACAGTCATGAACCAAGATGGACTAGAACAATGATGACATGAACAACAATGCCTGATGCAAAATGCATACTGCCTTTATTCAAAACAAAGCAATCCATGTACAAATAGTGCAGGGCAGTTCATCACCTTCATCAATAAATAATTCATAAAAATTGTGCATTTCTGGAACTTAAAATAATAAATCCCATTAATATGTTAGAATCAAGAATAAAAGTAGAGTCAGGGTCAACTTAATGTTCATCCTCTGAAACCAGTGCACCCCTCACCTACATCCCTGCTCACCATTATTCCAATTATGTAACTGAAGTGGCGCATGCTCCAGAATCCTCCCAATCGCACAGTGGACACTGTAGGGAGCCATTTTGGTAACTCAGATAGATGGATGGATAGATAGATAGATAACACTTTATTTTTACCAAACAAGAAATTAAAAACTTTACAAGAGTTCAATGAAAATAACATTATAACAAATGACAACCCCCAGAGCACACACAAGACCCTCTAGCTTAGATAATAAGAGAATAGCTGCTGCTGTCAATAACAGGCTTGTAGGAGGAAATAAATTGTGGTCAGTCCTTCACAGTTATACTTTTCCCTGGTCCACAAGCACCATTAACAAAAAAGATTCACATTAAGTAAAGCTACCCTGTCTTGAGAATTTACAACCAATAAAGTTTAATGTTTTTTTCTTACAAACCGCAGTCCAACTGAAAATTCCTTCTCTGAGTGGATATGCCCATGCTTATTGGGCCTCAAAGGTACCATGAGCCAGCAAAACATACTTGCAGTTGCTCAGAAAAGCTAAATCAGGAGCAATGTCAACTATTCTGCTTCAGTCACTCCTTAATGGATCAGCAACTTAGAAGACTACATTTTTTTTATCTTCTGTCTTTACCACAGAGACACAAAGCTTAGGCTGCAAACTGGTTTTAATTACTTAAGTAAGAAAATAACAGAAACCAGATAAGCCACCACTTTTTCATTTTATTTTTTGGAAACTACATAAGTAGAAAAATGTTAAGTACAATGGCTAATCTCTCTATTATAAAAAAAAATCTTGGAAGTCTTGGAAGGAGACGAGACGTGATTTTCTCGGAGATACTTTAACGTCCCGTGAGACAAGGCAGTGAGACAAAAGGATAGCTGCTGTACAGTCTTTTAAATGTTCTAAGCACAGCTCAACATGCAGATCATGCAGCTCGGCGGCAGCAACAGCAGCAGGAAGCAAACAAGCAGCTGATTGAGCAAATGGGAGGTATAAAACAAAATGTATTTGTTTCCCATTCTATCACCGTTTTAGAGGGGGTTTTGGAGGAGCGTGTGTGTTCAGACCCCCTCTTCACAACGTGAGCGAAAGAGAGGTGAAGTGGCAAATATAGCAAATATCAAGAAATAAAAAATTAATGAAAATGAATGAAATAAACATAACAATCTCTTTAAATTGTATATCCAGTTAACTAAACCCGGGGGTGGGCCAGCGAAGTGAGCAGGGGGAGAAGCCCCCTAGTTATAATTAAAAAACAGAAATGTTCCATTACAGCTTTACAAAGAAAGCTAGAGGTGTAGGAATTCTCATACATAGAACAGTCTCATTTGTGGTATCAGATGTAGCATCTGATCCTGAAGGGAGGTATGTGATTGTCATGGGCAATTTATTTAACTGTAAAGTGATTCTAATAAATGTTTATGCACCCAATGTCGATGATAGGGAATTCATGCAAAATGTATTTGCATCCATTCCCAATGTGAACACTCATAAAATTATAATGGCTGGGGACTTTAATTGTGTTTTAAATCCACTCTTAGATAGGTCTCCTGTCACAGGGGGGATGACATCTAACACTGCAAAGACAATTACATAGTTTTCAACTGACCACAACTTATCAGACCCCTGGAGGTTTCTAAACCCAAACTCAAGAACATATTCCTTCTATTCACCAGTGCATCATTGCTATTCAAGAATTGATTATTTCTTTATAGATAATAATTTCTTGCCTACTATTAAATCTTGCAAGTACGACACTATTATTATTTCCGACCATGCCCTTCTGATCTTGGAGCTAAAATCACTATGCCCCACATACTCATCTCGCAGATGGCGTCTTAACCCACTTCTATTAGCAGATGAGAAATGTACCAAATTTTATATCAAAACAAATCAGTTTCTTCCTAGAGACAAATACATCCTCAGAGGTCTCTTCAGGAATACTCTGGGAAACACCAAAGGCCTTCTTAAGAGGACAGATTATTTCATACCTTTCCCATAGAAATAAATTAGAAACCAAAAAGGTATCAGAGTAAACCAGCTAAATTACTAGAATAGATCAAGAACATGACAGGTGTCCAAGTGAGGCTTTTCATAGGAAAAGGCAGGCTCTGCACTCAGAGCTCAACCTCTTAACAACCAAAGAAACTGAACAACTCATTTATAAATCAAGACATCATTACTATGAACATGGAGAGAAAGCTAATAAGCTCTTAGCTCAACAAATCCACACGCAAGAAGTTCACAATGCAATCCCAGCAATCACCAACACGAACGGAGATAAAATCATTGACCATAAAAATATAATGCACACATTTAGAGACTACTATAAATCCTTATATTCTGCTGAGTTTAAAGAAGACAACACACAATCTAATGCATTTCTGGATACATTACATATACCACAAATAGATACTTTTAGTGCAGAGGAACTGAATAAACCTCTGGTGCTATCAGAATTACTAGATGCTATAAAGTCACTTCAAAGCGGGAAAACAGAAAGCCCTGATGGCTACCCTGTAGAATTTTATAAGAAATTCTCCACTCAGCTAGCTCCCCTCTTATTAGCAACATTTACAGAAGCTAGAGACAATCAAATTCTACCTCAAACTTTGCGCCAAGCATTAATCACCGTCTTTCCCAAACAAAACAAGGACTTATTACAATGTGCATCATACAGACCAATTTCACTTCTGAATAATGATGTTAAGATACTCTCCAAAGTCCTAGCTAGAAGGATGGAGAAAGTGTTGCCTTTGGTAATATCACAAGATCAAACTGGATTTATTAAAGGCCGGCACTTAGCTTCCAATCTTCAACGCCTGTTTAATATAATATATTCACCTGCAAAGTCAAACACCCCAGAGATATTATTATCGTTGGATGATTGAATAGAACTACCTTTTCACTACATTAGAGAAATTTGGGTTTGGCCTGGACATTTGTGCATGGATCAAAGTACTGTATGCCAATCCAGAAGCTTCAGTTTGTATTAACAATATTTGTTCAGACTACTTTAAACTAGAACGTGGTACCAGACAAGGATGCCCACTTGTCACCACTGCTATTTGCAATCGCCATTGGACCACTGGCAGTTCACTGTCGAAATGCTTATCTGATAAAGGGGATTATCAGAGAAGGACTTAAACAGAAAATTTCTCTATATGCAGATGATATGGTACTGTATATATCAGACCCACAAAATACTGTGCCTGCAGTCTTAATAGCACTTACAGAATTTCAAAAGATCTCTGGTCTCAGAATTAATTTGAATAAATGTGTGCTCTTTCCAGTGAATTCTCAAGCATACAATATTAGATTGGACACCTTCCCTTTTATTATTGTAGATCAGTTTAAATACCATGGGGTAAATATCACAAGTAAACATAAAGCTCTTTATCAACAAAATCTCGCCGTCTGTATGGAAAAAATTAAGTAAGACTTGCATAGATGGTCAACCCTTCATCTCTCTCTAGCTGGAAGAATTAACATTGTTAAGATGAATATCCTTCCTAAGCTTCTCTTTTTATTTCAAAACATTCCAATATACATTAATAAATCATTTTTAAGCAATTGGATTCAACCATAACCTCATTTATTTGGAACTTAAAACATCCACGTATCCAAAGAGCGACCCTACAAAGACCTAAGGCAGAAGGTGGCATGGCTCTACCTTAACTTTCAGTTTTATTACTGTGCAGCAAACATACAAGCTATAAAAACCTGGATACAAATAGATGAAAATACACAGGCTTGGTCTGCAATAAAAATAAAATCCTGCAGTACTTCTTTATATTCCCTGCTTTGTGCCCCAATAAATGCAAGTTATCGCCAATATACTGATAACTTCACTCACTCAGAATATGGAACCAATGTAGAAAGCATTTTAAAGTAGAGAATCTTTTATCTGTGGCACCTCTGCATGAGAACCACCTTTTTCAACCCTTGCAAACATATGCAGTTTTTAATATCTGGAAAACATTTGGGATTAAATTGCTTAGAGATCTTTATATAGACAAACATCTTTGCATCCAATGAACAATTGCATTCCAAATTTAACTTTCGAGCAACACATTTCTTTCACTATCTTCAAATTAGAAACTTTGTTAAACAGAACCTGCCCGATTTTCCTCATCTCGCACCTTCCTCTATGCTGGAAAAAATATTGCTCAGTTTTGAGGACTCAGACAGCATTTCTGCAATATATAAAATTATTTTACAGTCCCTCCCTTTCAAAGATCCAAGAGGACAATGGGAAAAGGATCTCTCACTCAACATATCAGAAAAGGAGTGGAAGGGAGCAATGCAGAGAATTCACTCAAGCTCCATATGCGCAAAGCATACAATTATTCAACTCAAAATTATATATCGAGCACATCTGTCTCTCTTAAAACTGTCCAAAATGTTTCCAGGGCAAGATCCAACCTGCGAACTCTGCAATCAAGTTTCAGCCTCACTGGGTCACATGTTTTGGGCATCACCAAATTAACATCATTCTGGACAAAAATTTTTAAGTGCCTTTCAGACAGCCCTGGGGGGGTATTTTCTGTATGTCGCTTAAATCACCCGAGATCAGATGCCTCATCTTGGATGAGTTAATGCCAGTGAAACTCATCCGGGATAAGTCGGTTTTTCAAATGCAGCCGTGTAGTAGATTAGTCTAGCTGGATTTAATCATCCGAGATAAATGCGCGCGCCCGCATTTATTGAAAAGCCCATATATATAGAGTCTAGAAAACATGATCAGTGAGTCTTTGATAGGCTGCAACAAAATAACGAAAGAACGGGTACATTTTTTTTTTAGGACCTTTTATTCGAAGGACGTGAAGAATTTGAAGATTTAATATGCAGAAGGGGTAACACTGCAATAGCAGCCCAAACCAGACGGCTGGCAAAAAGTGTCCGACAAATTAAACGCTAAGTAGTGTGCATTGTACTTACTGAATGCAGCGTTTCATTTCCTATGTGTCAGATTAATTATTATTTAATATGTCATAATTCCAGATCAAACGTGAGCACAAGGAGAACATGGGAACAGGTTAAAGTGAAGTACTAGAATATACTTCAAACTGGTAAATATTGGTATATATAACTATTTAAAGAATTGTTGACATAAATAATCATATATAATATAAAAACACTAATTTTTAAAGTTAATAAGAAGGCAGACAAGCAAAAAACAGGTGGAGGTCCACGAGGTCCAGACCTAACCCCTGCAGAAGAGTTGGCTAACCAGCAAAATGCCCATCGCCATGTCAGGGGGACGCTCTTACCCAGAACCAGTGGCAGGATGCAGTTTTCACTTCATTTTAGGTAAAGGATGGTCATTGCATATATTTGTCCTCCATGTGTGCCACAGGTATGTTCCATATAGCCCTCTTTTTTTGTTGGGTCAGTTGCAGGGAATGTCATATCCCTAGAACTTGTGTCTGACCTACGAGATATTGACGAAGGTCAAATATTTGATGAAGACACTGTGTCTGATTATTCATCAGGAGGAGAGGTACATTTTCCAAATAATGTTTGATCAAACTCCACTCTGATCAGTCCCATGTGCCCCAATCACATTTGGAAATCCTGGGTAATGAGAATGTTAGGCTGATTGTGAGATTCTTTATGGAACTCTGGGTGTTTTTACCTGTGTGTTGCCTACCTGCAATGGCATGAAACGCCTTTTATTGTCTGCACACGCAGGTGTCCAGGAAACACTATGAAAACCCAAAGGAAATATTTCAGAGCCAAGCAGACTTTACGAATTGCCTGGCAAACTGCACTTTCAGATAAATGTTCTGCATCGCCTACAGTATATAAAAAAGTGCCACTTGCAAAAAACCTCAAAGCAATGCATATTATCTGTGTGGTTGTGAGAGCCCAACTTCGCCGAGTTTGACTTCAAATATAAGGTGCTAATAAATCTTTGAGGTACAATATTCCCCCTCGGCTAAAGCGATATCTTTCGAAAAGAATTTCCTCTGGGAGCAATAAAGGATCTTGCTGATCGCGCAAAACCCTCTCTATATGAAATTCTCTTCTTATAATTTGCGCACCGATATCAATTGGTTGCTCAGTCATGGCTTTGCCGTTCCACGCACGGACACTGATTAAGTGTGTGAGCTAATCCTTGTTTACATTGAACAAACCTGCTCCGAGCAGGTTTGAGGATTTGGATGTGTTGCTATGACAACACATCCAGCAAGAGTTTCAAAAAACCGACAGATCCAGGATTATGCCAAATCGTCAACAATTACATCTGGCTAAACGACTAATCCACGTACGAAAAATAACCCCCTGGTGTCACAATCCCTCCTAACCCATTAACAGGTGTGTTTGGTGTTCTTCCAGATGGGCTTAAAGTGGAGAAGGACAAACAAACTGTAATTGCCTTCACTACACTATTGGCACGCAGACTTATTTTGCTAAACTGGAAGAATCCTAACTTTCCTCTTTTAAGTCAGTGGGTAACTGATGTTGTATACTATTTGAATTTGGAAAAAATCAAATTCTCAGTTAGAGGATCTGTGCAGAACTTTTTCTAAACCTGGCAGGATCTAATCAATAATATTTTAGAATAAGCTCTTAAAGCACTGAGGAAGTAGATTTTCTTCCCATTTCTTTTTCTTCTCCATTTTTCTTTATCTGCTTATTAAACTCGTCAATTTATTTATTTTTACTAGCTTTAAGTTTTAATCTGTTGGCCATAATAATAATAATAATTCATTACATTTATATAGCGCTTTTCTCAGTACTCAAAGCGCTATCCACACAGGGAGGAACCGGGAAGCGAACCCACAATCTTCCACAGTCTCCTTACTGCAAGGCAGCAGCGCTACCACTGCGCCACCTGTGAGGACATGCTCTGTTTCTCAGGGGTGGGGCTTGATTTGTTGTCAATCCTATTTTTTTGTAAAAATTGACTATTTGTATGGAATGATGACAATAAAATCAATAAAATAAAAAAAAAAAACAGGAATGCAATCTTTTTTGTTGTAATATTTTCTAATGTTTTCTTATTAAAATAAATTATGATTGATTTTTTATTCAACTTTAGGTGTTTACAGTGCCAATTGCACATGACTCTAAACAAATCACTAAACCTGTATAAATTTGTAAAGAATGGTAAAATATTGTTTCCAAACTTGAATGATAGTGTCTGCCAAATCTCCACCTGAATAATAGGACAAGTATCTGTGTATCAATGTGTTCGTCCGGTTGTTATATCTCTATTATATTGTGACGCGTGAGTCATTGTCCTTCAACCGAGAGAAAACACCAAGTCCAAAGACTTCAACAAAACCATCTTTATTTCAATAAAAGCAGGAACAGTCAGGGTATTTATTCAATACACACAGACACAGCAAGCGAGCAGGGATGGGGCCAGGATATTCTGTATGCCTGCATCACCTATCGGGCAACAGTCGTGCTACGTTAGGCGGCTGTGAACTTAGTTGCCTCAGTGGCACTGAGAACCTGTGGTTGCCTTGGCGTAGGACAAGCAACACTCTACAGATACGTCAACCACTTTTTGGAGTGCAATACCGTTGGGGAGGGTCTCAAAAGAGCTAAAAAATCTCACAATATGCAATGCATTTTATTACCACAAATCTTTGTAATACAGTAATCCCTCCTCCATCGCGGGGGTTGCGTTCCAGAGCCACCCGCGAAATAAGAAAATCCGCAAAGTAGAAACCATATGTTTATATGGTTATTTTTATATTGTCATGCTTTGGTCACAGATTTGCGCAGAAACACAGGAGGTTGTAGAGAGACAGGAACGTTATTCAAACACTGCAAACAAACATTTGTCTCTTTTTCAAAAGTTTAAACTGTGCTCCATGACAAGACAGAGATGACAGTTCTGTCTCACAATTAAAAGAGTGCAAACATATCTTCCTCTTCAAAGGAGTGCGCGTCAGGAGCACAGACGGTCAGAAACAGAGAGGAAAGCAAACAAATCAATAGGGCTGTTTGGCTTTTAAGTATGCGAAGCACTGCGGCACAAAGCTGTTGAAGGCGGCAGCTCACACCCCCTCATCAGGAGCAGGGAGAGAGAGAGAGAGAGAGACAGAGAAAAACAAACAGTGAAAAATCAATACGTGCCCTTTGAGCTTTTAAGTATGCGAAGCACTGTGCAGCATGTCACTTCACGAAGCAGCTACACAGAAGGTAGCAACGTGAAGATAATCTTTCAGCATTTTTAGACGAGCGTCCGTATCGTCTAGGTGTGCGAACCGCCCCCCTGCTCACACCCTCTATGTCAGGATCAGAGAAAGTCAGCGCAAGAGAAAGAGAGAAAAGTAAGTTGGGTAGCTTCTCAGCCATCTGCCAATAGCGTCCCTTGTATGAAATCAGCTGGGCAAACCAACTGAGGAAGCATGTACCAGAAATTAAAAGACCCATTGTCCTCAGAAATCCGCGAACCAGCAAAAAATCCGCGATTTATATTTAAATATGCTTACATATAAAATCCGCAATAGAGTGAGCCGCGAAAGGCGAAGCGTGATATAGCGAGGGATCACTGTACACCATTTGTTGAAATGAAAAATTCAATGTTATTTAATTACAACATGCATTACAAAATATATTCCAATAGATTATGCAGTGCAAACATTAATGCTGTGTACACTGAGGTCTACGTAGGTTGCTTACTGTAAGTTTCAACCTGTCTTAGACAGGTAGCACAGCTAGTATCCTCTTTAATAAAATCCCTGTGTGCGTCCAGGTGTCAGTGTGTGTGTGTCTTCTGGTGAAGTGCGCATGCGCGGGGCACGGTGCAATGCGCGATATTACTGTCAGAGAAAGTTAGAGGCGTTTACTGCGAGAGGAAATTAAAGGTACACAATACAGTGACTCATATTACAGCCACATACAAGCCAGTATTACTGTCAGTGGAGATTAAAGGCACCTGTATTACCACCAGAGAAAATTAAAGGTATATTACGGACGTACGACCCAGCGGACGTACAAGACAGTATTACTGTCACAGAAAATTAAAGACACACAATACACGGCGGCAGCCCACGAAGAACGGTCAGCTCAGCAAGTAAACATCAACAAAAGAAAGGCTGAAAGACAAAGAAAAATACGACCAACAAAAAGAATGAGGTCAAAGTCCCTTGCCATTTAATATAGACTGTTCCTACTAATGTTTATGCACTACTGTTCTAGCGCCCGTTATTATAACGGGCTAAATGACTAGTAATCATAATAATATGAACAATGAAATTGACTGCTCAGTCATTAAGGCATCAATCTAACAGATAAGTAGCCACTGGGGTGGCAATATACAGCTCTTCTATGATTATATATATCAGTAACTACAAAACACATCTCTTTACAAGTCCTTACAATTTTAGATACTAAGCATGTGTGAGCTGTTAGTGAGCTCAAGGAACAGCAATGCAATCCAATGACTTCCACTAAGGTACTCCTTTTCTCATCATCAGTCATTGTGATGGAATATGTTTAGACTTCTGCAAAGAAGCAGAGATCCTAAAGGTGGCCACTGATCACAATATTCAGGCAAAATGAAACAGTAGCAGTACCTGTTTATCATGTCACTACAACAAGAAAAAATTTTTGTAAAGTACATTTTATTTTAGTTTGCTATTTTTACTTGGAATCATTCTTTTCTCCTACAATTTAAATAAAATTATATTTAAATTGAATTTTCATTTTTTCATACTGTGTTTTTACATTTCTCAGAACTGCACATGAGGTCAAATAAACAGAACAGAGACCCAGTATCATGCTTTAAAAGTCACAGGGAATTTAAAGAGTTAACATTCAGCCATAATGCCAGATTTCAGCCAAGTTCCCAAAGAATATCAAGTCTGAAAGAACTGCATCTCCTGTTTACTCACGGTATGCTCTCATCATAAAAGGTGTTCTCTTCTCTTATTATTTCTGTAAGACAAGAAATAAGTAATCAAAAACAAAAGCAAATCATCTAAATGAGCTTGAGGATTAATTTCACACTTTGCTTGGTGCTCTGTCTTAGATGATTTACTTAGAAACAAAGATTTCAAAGTTTACATGAGACTGGCTTTCATATTTCAAGTTTATTTAATATAAATCCTTAAAGCTCATTTAATATGCACAGCTATGTCACAGTATATAAAGAAATTAAAAAGAAGTCATAGATGCTCTATGGAAAATGGAACTTATACTTTAGCACAAAAGCAATGCCTATATGTGAAACAAGGTATTTGCTTTGGAAAGTAAAAGACACTTTTGTATGTCGTAAGGATGATAACGCTGTGCACTTAAATTCACATTGATACAGGCCAAAACCATACACATTATGCACTGTATGCACCTGAAGTTGTTACTTAGCTTGTTACATAAGTCTGTTTTCAATGTTATTATTATTATTATTGTTATTATTTTCTTTCGTGCTGTTTATTTCCCTATTGCTCTTGTTTTAGGTTAGAAGAAGTTAATCTTTGATGATGAAGATAGATAGATAGATAGATAGATAGATAGATAGATAGATAGATAGATAGATAGATAGATAGATAGATAGATAGATAGATAGATAGATCTTTATTTATCCCAAGGGAAAAATTAGGCATTTTACAGAGGTTCAATGAAACATTATAACAAACAATACTAACAACAGCACCCCTCCAGCACACACACAATTTACAAAAAAAGAAAAAAAAATCCAACTTAGGTAAAGAGGATAGAGAAGTCATTGTGAGCCATTATGCAGGCACACTGCCGTTGGTATAAATGAGCCCCAGTAGCATTTCTTGACACACTTCTGCTGAATAATTCTCTGACTGAAAGTCCTCAGTATTAGTGTTTCAGATAGAGGATGTACAGCATTGTTCACAATGGCACTCAGTTTTGTCTTCATTCCCTACTTTGCTACGACCTTCAGGGGGTCCAGAGTGTGTCTCATGAGTAAGCCTGCCTTCTTAATCAGCTTGTTGATTTGGTTCACTTGTCTTGAAGTGGTGTTACTGGCCAAGCACTCCATAGCATACAAAATTGCACTGGCTGTCAAAGTTACAGTACAGAACATGCAAATGATGTCACTGCCTACATTAAAAGAATGTAGTCTCCTAAAAAAAGGAATCTATTCTACCTTTTCTTATACTGTATGCAGTAATTGTACTGTGTTACTTGACCTGTCTCGTCCCCTTAAACAATACACCCTATTAGTGTAGAATCAATCATCTGAGAATTTCTGCAAGTGACATGACCTGGTGTTATATTTATACTACGAGGTTTACAGGGTCTACAGAAAAGGAGACAGGATTGTTCCTTGTGGTGCTCCAGTGTTGCTCATAAGCACATAAGAGATACAGTCCTCGAGTCTCACAAACTGCTGTCTGCCTGACAGATTGTCCATTATTCAGGACATTCATATCCACCTGCATATCCCTGAGTTTACCTCTTATTGAAGAGAAAGTCAAAAAACATAATCCGCATATGTCTATGTTGTGATAAAAGTAATTCCAAAAGGCAAAACTGTCTGTATTTTATTTGAGTTATTGAAAAGAAAAATTCTTAAGTGATTAAAATTGCTAAATATTTGGGTATTGTATCAAAGCACAAGCCACCATTTCTCAATATTTATTGACTACATTGTTAATTTTACACAGTAGAATTAACAGAGTAAACCCTCACTATGCACTTTTAAAAGCAAAATAATAGCGAGTGCAGTAGTTTTGGAAAAAGATGCCTTCAAATTATTGAAGAAAATATGTTAGTACTGCAGAAAGGACAACATCAGCTAGTCATTAATAAAAGAACTGTGGTGTGTATCTGCACCAAAAGACTGAATTCTGGCAATTTCAATGGCTTATGCAAACAGTTTACAAACTCAGAAACCTCTTCAGTTTTATACTCATAAATATTAAATTATCCTTCTTGCCTTCCACTTTGTTCCTAAACAAGAGCACGCCTTAGACTTCCCCTTGACATTCTAATAAACACATCCATACTTGTCCATACTAGAGGCGTTTAGAGTCATTCATTGACCTGCCTTCATGTCTGTATATCCTAACAAAATATGCTGAAGACCCCAAATAACAGTCAGTCAAGCACTAATAAAAGTAGCAGGAGCAGATGTTCATCAAGATAGACTGTCTCTCAGAAAATATTAACACACTAACATAAAGATCAAACAAACAAAAACCACAGAATTATTTTACCCTCTAATTATACTTACGCTGCCTGTGTTTACGGTTAAGCCTGGAGTTAAATTTACTTTTTCATGACATGTTGACAAATGCCCTGTTGTTCTGTTGGTGCATACCATGCTGAACCAATTCGTATGTGCCAGAAAAGGGCACTGCCTTCTTTTGCTTCACCAAATTCATTACATTGCTGACTGGTCCTTACCTTGTATTTATCAAACATGGTCTTCATCTCACAGTATACTAGTATCTTTTAAATGTTTGAAACAATTGTTTCTAAAAAGTATTGTCAGCTTGAATGCTTTTACTAAAGAGGTTATTTATGATATGTGACATGCTAGAAGTATGTTCTATCCATCCATCCATTTTCCAACCCGCTGAATCCAAACACAGGGTCACGGGGGTCTGCTGGAGCCAATCCCAGCCAACACAGGGCACAAGGCAGGAACCAATCCCGGGCAGGGTGCCAGCCCACCGCAGGACACACACAAACACACCCACACATCAAGCACACACTAGGGCCAATTTAGAATCACCAATCCACCTAACCTGCATGTCTTTGGACTGTGGGAGGAAACCGGAGCGCCCGGAGGAAACCCACGTAGACACGGGGAGAACATGCAAACTCCACGCAGGGAGGACCCGGGAAGCGAACCCAGGTCTCCTAACTGCGAGGCAGCAGCGCTACCACTGCGCCACCGTGCAGCAAAACACTAATTCGTCCTTCTGTTTTTGGATCCACTTATTCTACTTCATTGTTGTCTGTCCTAGAGCAACTGTGGAACACAGATGCTGTGTGAATTAACAGTAACTGAGTATCTTTCAAAGAGATGAATTCTGCTAAGAATCTAAACTTCAATCGTACAAAGCCAGTCTACAAATGTTTTGATCATTTGTTTATGTAACAAAAATTCGCCGGCTGGAGAATACTTGTAAGCTAGCTTCATAGTTTTTATTGCTGAAAGTTTAAAAAACAAACTGAGAACTAATTAGTTTCTAATAGTTACTTACAAGCAGATGCTGAATAAAAAATAAAGCCTGTTAAATCACAATTTTCATTTGAGTATTTCCATACAGATATTGAAATGCCTGTCAAATCATGTTTTGCTTGTTTTTGAAGTGACTGTTGCAAGACAAACGTAAAATATATTTTAAACTCAAGGTGTCATCTTATCTGTTTTGTCAAATGAGAACCTTGACCAAGAGGTGCAAATTTTGTTACTATTGTTATCTAAACGGAAAAAAAATATCACTTGGTCTCTACTTAAAATGAAAAGCTGAATAGAAAAAGTGTCTAATATTTTACTTTGGCTGAAAATACAGTTAGAATATTCAATAAATTTTCTTTTTAGCCGTTAAGCACTTTTAAACTTTTGCTTTTGGCAAAAATGTAAAAATCAAATTTGGTTAGTCTGCATATACAGAGTTCATCATTGGTTATTACATTTTTCAGAGAGCCTTTTAAGCAGTAAAAATGCTTTATACAGATGATTGATATAAGACAGCATTCTGCTGGGGCAATATTTAAAAAGTTTCTTTATGTTAGTGTGAAACTTTTCAGGACTAGAATGTGTGCTTTGCAAGTTAAATGAAATAAGGTTAGCACCTTGTAATAAGTGTCCAATTGTATGCTCACTTATCAGTGTTAGTTGTGAAATCCATCCATCCAGCCATTATCCAACCCGCTATATCCTAACTACAGGGTCACGGGGGTCTGCTGGAGCCAATCCCAGCCAACACAGGGCACAAGGCAGGAAACAAACCCCGGGCAGGGTGCCAGCCCACCGCAGTAGTTCTGAAATAACTGTTAAATATAGGACATTTACAAAAAATAAATAAAATGTAGCATGGCTGCTATCATAATCAACAAACAAATATCTTTGCATCATGTTTTTATATCTTTGGTATGTTTATATTCCACGAAATTTATTTTTGTTGATGATGATGGTGAAACACTATCATGATCAGGTTAGCTTGTTATACTGAATCTTTTTCTTCTGCTCTCCATAGTCCTGTCCTGGCAATCCTTTGGGGTGAGATTCATTCTTTTCATATCATCTGACACCTCCTCCAACCATGTCTTCTTTGGCCTCCCACCCTTGACCTCCACCTTCTTCACTCAATTAGCTCTTCCGTAATGAGATGTAAAACTGAGGTTCTAACTCTCTGTGGTCATAAAGATTCCTGCGCATTTTTTTGTAAAATGTAGGGTGTTTCCCAATGTCCTGACTAAATTGTCCATCACAGCCTGGTCATTCCAGCTCCCTACTCATCTCCTGTCTCTAACTGGCTAACTATCTCTATCACCCCTTCACCACCTAATAACTAATGTGTGGTGATCGTACTGGTGCACGAATGGCTGCTGTCACACAATCCAGGTGGCTCCCCTTTCTCAATGCAGAGTGCTTCGAGTGTCTTGAAACGCACTATATACCTGCCCAAACTACCCTTGTCTGGTTCTTCTCAGCACAACACCTGCTGTCTATACAGCAAGTACCTCTCTTAATTCAACATTCATCTTCCTCTCAATTCATGATACTTCACATAACCCTGATCATTCTCATCTCCAACTTCGCTTCCTGTTCACCTTCATCAGCCATTTCTCACACCCATAGATCATGCTGCTCCTCAAACAGCTTTCAAAAAATGTTACCCTTTAGAAGTCAGAAAAGGGGACAGCTCCTGGAATTTCTTCCATGCACCTCCCATCTTTGCTATCTTTGCTGGAAATCTCTCTGCACTCAACAAAATAGCTCAATTGCAGATATGAAAATTTACATGTACTGCTTACACACTCTGCACCCCTCTGTCAAACGTTTTACAAGCAAAGGTCGCACTTGCAGCTGGCAGACTACTATTAACAGCACTACATCTTTTATGCACCCACTTCTGACAAACATCGGTAGATTGGACTGAGTTTCTCCCAACACCTTTAACACACAAACCTCCTACCTCTTCACTTTCAACCATCATCTTGGTCTCTCCTGTGTTTACCTTGAGGACTTTTGCTTCTACACTTAATAGTAGCCTAGTATCCTCTCCTTTAGTTATGCCTCATTTTTTGCCATCAAAACAAGGTCACTGGCATGCAAGAGCTATCATAGTAATCCTTCAAACAGTTCTCTGGTTATAACCTTTGTCACAATCGCTTGTTCAATAAATAAACAATCATTTCCAAGAACTTCAAATTTTTGATTTCACTCCCTCATGAAGTTTAAGAAGACTTACATGATCCAATGACCCTTTCTTGTTTAATGGTTACTTACTCTGTCTAGTGTTTCTAGACTCTGCCACATAATCTCAAAAGAAAAATAAAATTAATGGCAAATATTTTTTCATGAACAGGCATGTATGTTGGTCATAGACTGCTCATGTTATAGGCTAGAAAACTCAAACACATTGCAGAAAAATTATTTGTGAAGCAATTCAAAACTCAAACAATAGCTCAAAGATTAGTGTGACAGAACTGGACTTAGCAACAGACAAGATGAGAAATCTGCAGAAAACAGATGTGATTTACAACCTGAAAACTCAATATTTTTTTTATAAATCACTCCTAGAAAACAGATAGTGAGAAGTCTCATTAAAGTTAGGGTCTCATTTAATGTGCCACTAAAATACAAATTTCTAAGTATTGTAAATAAAAAATATGCATGTATTATATATTTTCTAAATTGGCTTGTCATGCAAATTTGTTGTTTGCTGAACATCTGAAGTCTCTTTGTGTATAATACTTGCACAAAGTAGAAATTCTTAAAGAAATATCACAAAAAATATTAGCCATCTATTCTAATCCAAGCTAACCTGATCATGATAGTGTTTCACCATCATCATCATCATCATCAACAAATTAATCCCCTTGGGATTAATAAAGTATCTATCTATCTATCTATCTATCTATCTATCTATCTATCTATCTATCTATCTATCTATCTATCTATCTATCTATCTATCTATCTATCTATCTATCTATCTATCTATCTATCTATCTATCTATCTATCTAAGGAAGAATAAGCTCTGGAAGAGAGAATCTGCATCCTTGGGTAGGGGTAATAAAGAAAAAACCCTCTTCAGTTTTCCTAAAAAAAGAAAACTGTATCAAATTCACAGAGAGAAAGGACCATCAAGTTCTACTGGATTACACACTCTGACAGCTACATTAAATAGAAAGATTGTGTTCTATTTGACTGGGCATATACAGTATGTCTGTGTTTGAAAGGCCATTTCTGCCATGCTAAACAGTCAATGCTAGAAGACAATGAATGAACCAAGCATTTAGAAATAGAAAGTATGCAAATTATTGGTTCAATTTATTCAAAGTAAAGACTCAGTTAACCTTGGTAAAATTAAAGCATCCTGGCATATTGTGTTAGGGAAAGAATGTCTTTCAAACTACAGAGAATAGAAATGTTTCTTTCCTATGGTGATGATCAATTGCATTCAATTTTAATAGACTTTTCATTGGCTCCTTTGCACAAGCTATTTAGCTATTATGATACAGTAGATGGCCGGGGACCTTGCCTGGTTGGGACACCCTTTTGAGGAGAGGACCGGGTGAGTGGACATATCATCAGCAGTACCTCTCCCAGGATATGAGAGGGCAACCCCCCGGTTTACATCGGGGCCACCACCAGTGGGCACCTGGACATTTCCGGGTGTGGCGGAAGTGCTACAGACCACAGCTCCGGACGTGATGCCAGAAGAGAAGCCGGATTCCCATGCAGCACTTCCGCCACACCCGGAGGTGCTGCCGGAACTTGATCGAGGAGCACCTAGAGCACTTCCAGGTGCAGTATAAAAGAGGCCGCCTCACTCCACTCGGGGAGCTGAAGTCGGGAGGACAAAGACAGAGCTTGTGAGAGAGAAGTGAAGGCAGCAGAAGAAAAGGACAGAAAAGAGAGAAAAAGGACAGTGAGCATTTGTGAGTTTGTGCACTGGATTACTGGATGAAATGCAAACAGACATGCTAGGCCTCAGATGACTCAGGCGCTGCTGCGAGTGGAGTGGCAGCCTTTCCAGCAGCTCCATGTACAACTTTATCTTTGTATCTTTCTACCTTTTTCTCTATTTCATGGATTACTCCTACCACTTTCTTTTATATGGACTCGTTCCCTGGACACTTTTTACTACTTGGACATGGATTTTAACCATGTGACGCTGGACAAAACATTACCTGCCTTCTCCCAGTATGTGGATTGTAACACCCGGGGAAATAGGACTATTGACCTACTGTATGCAAACATTAAAGACGCATACAGCGTCATCCCACTGCCTGCGCTTGGGAAAGCAGATCATAACCTGGTTCTGCTTCAGCCTCACTACAAACCCAGAGTGAGGGTCCTACCTACAACCACACGCTCATTCAGGAAGTGGTCCCCTGAGGCAGAGCAGGCTCTGAGGGACTGCTTTGGAACTACAGACTGGGATATCCTGCAGGGATCACATAGCGAGAACATTGAGGAGGTTGTTGACTGCACTACCGACTACATCAACTTCTGTATGGACATTGTAGCTCCAGTAAGAACAGTATGCTACTATGCGAACAACAAGCCATGGATTAAAAGTGACATCAAGGGCCTTTTGAACCAGAAGAAAAGGGCTTTTAAAGGCGGTGATCAGCATGAGCTCAAGCGTGTGCAGAAGGAACTCCGAGTCCAGCTCAGGGCGGCGAAAGAGCAGTACAGGAGAAAGCTGGAGCAGAAGTGCAGAATAACAGCATGAAGGAAGTGTGGGATGGGATGAAGATCATCACTGGCTGCAGCTCGAAGCGGGGTGCCACCATCGAGAAAGATGTGGAGAGAGTAAACCGGATGAACAACTTTTTTAACAGGTTTGACCATCCTAACTCACTCTCACCTCGGAGTACTGCACCCTCCACCCATCCTTCTGCTGATACCAGCATAGGAGAGAGTTTCCCCCCCACCCACAATTACAGCAGCCCAGGTAAGTATGGGGCTGAGGAGACTTAGTGCCAGCAAAGCAGTGGGTCCAGATGGAGTATCGCCCCGACTGCTGAAAGGCTGTGCGCTGGAGCTGGGGAGTTCTCTACAGCGCATCTTCAACCTGAGCCTGGAACAGGGGAGAGTCCCCAGGCTTTGGAAAACATCTTACATCACCCCAGTCCCAAAGGTATCACGTCCTAGGGAGCTGAATGACTTCAGGCCTGTCGCTCTGATGTCACATGTGATGAAAACCATGAGGCGGCTGCTGCTTCACCACCTGAGGCCACAGGTCCAACACGCCTTCGACCCTCTGCAGTTCGCATACCAGGAGAAGGTGAGAGTGGAAGATGCCATCATCTATATGCTACACCGATCCCTCTCCCACTTGGACAGAGGCAGTGGTGCAGTAAGAATTATGTTTCTGGACTTCTCTAGCGCCTTCAACACCATCCAACCTCTACTCCTTAGGGACAAGCTGACAGAGATGGGAGTAGATTCATACCTGGTGGCATGGATTGTGAACTATCTTACAGACAGACCTCAGTATGTGCGTCTCGGGAACTGCAGGTCTGACATTGTGGTCAGCAACACAGGAGCGTCGCAGGGGTCTGTACTTTCTCCGGTCCTGTTCAGCCTATATACATCGAACTTTCAATACAACTCTGAGTCCTGCCACGTGCAAACATTCGCTGACAACACTGCTGTTGTGGGCTGCATCAGTAGTGGGCAGGAGGAAGAGTATAGGAACCTACTCAAGGACTTTGTTAAATGGTGCGACTCAAACCACTTACACCTGAACACCAGCAAAACCAAGGAGCTGGTAGTGGATTTTAGGAGGCCCAGGCCTCTCCTGGACCCCGTGATTATCAGAGGTGACTGTGTGCAGATGGTGCAGACCTATAAATACCTGGGAGTGCATCTGGATGATAAATTGGACTGGACTGCCAATATTGATGCTCTGTGCAAGAGAGGACAGAGCCGACTATACTTCCTTAGAAGACTGGCGTCGTTCAACATCTGCAATAAGATGCTGCAGATGTTCTATCAGACAGTTGTGACGAGTGCCCTCTTCTACACAGTGGTGTGCTGGGGAGGCAGCATAAAGAAGAAGGATGCCTCACACCTGGACAAACTGGTGAGGAAGGGAAGCTCTATTGTAGGCATGGAGCTGGACAGTTTAACATCTGTGGCAGAGCGACGGGCGCTGAGCTGGTTCCTGTCAATCCTGGAGAATTCACTGCATCCACTAAACAGTATCATCTTCAGACAGAGGAGCAGCTTCAGCGAGAGACTGCTGTCACTGCCCTGCTCCACTGACAGACCGAGAAAATCGTTCCTCCCTACACTATGCGACTCTTCAATTCCACCCGGCGGGGGAGGGGAGTTTGTAGACATTAACATTATACAAAGTTATTGTCTGTTATACCTGCATTTTTATCACTCTTTAATTTATTGTTATTTATCAGTGTGCTGCTGCTGCTGGAGTATGTGAATTTCCCCTTGGGATTAATAAAGTATCCATCTATCTATCTAGACCTGTTTAGAAAAAACACAAACTATTGAAGAGTATGTATGTGTAAAACATGTCCATAGTCCATATTAATAAAAGGATAAGTGTCTGTGTGTCTGTCATTCTAACTGATGGTGCAACACACACATTAACACTACTTTAGAAATCTCAAGAACATTGTATTTTTCATTCTAATCGATGGCACATCACTAACATTTGTAGTCATGCAATATGCTGGAATGACAAATGCAATGCATTTGATAACTACATGCATTACACAATGCATTCCAATAGATGGTGTACTGCAGAAATTAACGTTGAGGTCTACAGCGATAACTTAGATTTCAACCCATCTTAGGTGGGTAGCACAGGTAGTTAGTAATATAAATAGTTCAAGGGCTGTTACTGACTATGTTAAGCATAAAGATTATTCCCAAAGAAACAAAGAGGTTGTAGGTAAAAGCACAATTAAGAACGGTCAAATGGAAGTGCAGGCTACACAACTGAGTAAATTGGGTAAAACAAAGAAGGCCAAAAAGTACCACTTACTGGATCTCTGTCTGCACCAGATGCAAATCAGAACAAACATGGCCAAAGGCACAAGTGAGGCGGCCGTCAAGAGTACATCCCTCTGGTTTAGCATTACTGTCTCTCCTGTCAAGAGAAAAAACAAGGGCAACTATTTAGATGTATTGCTCTGTGATATTGTAAAAGATACATAATTATCTGACTTCTGAGGAAATGAGTATCAGCAAATAGACTTTTTATTTCTTAACTATATAAAGTATTTTGTGTGGTGATATTATTGAGAAAACAAAGGCAAACCAGTGACATTAAATCAGAAAATCATACGATTATCAGTGGTTGGTCCATTGTATACTGTATGATTCCTCTATTCACATTAAATGTTTTGATTGATGGAATATTCTTTTTTTATTTTATTTTTTTAAACTGAGAGGACAACTGCTACAAAGAGTTCCAACTGTATGTCGTTAACTGAACCGATAAAGTACCACTTTGTCTCTGTTCCTCAAAAAAGTAACCTTTCTCAGAGGAAAATGAACCAGGCAAGCACAACTTAATACCATCAACAACATAGCCTAGAAGTCTTATGCATAAAGTCAAGTCTTTTAAAATGACTCTTCATCCAAAGCTAAAGCAAATCTGTACAAAGAACATCTGGCACTGGGTTGTGCTTCTTACCATAAAAAGCCTGGAAGACTCTTTGTTTCCCCTGCAGGTCCCTGAGGATGACATTTTATAAGACAGCAATGTCTCATTGAAAACATGGAAGTGAAAAATGTAAAACTTCAGCATCAAACAAATAAAATAAGAAAGTGTGCTGTGAGTGTGCAGAGCTTCAGCCAGGACTTCATTGCCTAATAACTGAGTCACACTCCTAATCAGAAAGGCTTTGAAAACTAAACAGGCAAAAAATGTACTTGATGAGCCTTCTTCACACATACCTCGTTTGTCATTGATCTTTGTGAGAGCAGCTGACAATCAACTGTTTCACTTTGTTTAGTAATATTTATGGTGCTAGAAAAGAATTTGTCTGGCATGCTGTATAAATGGGAGACAGGGACCATGCTACAAAAATGTTTTCATTTTTATAAAGTTAGACTGAAAACTGGTATAAATTAATAAATCAGGCTTAACTGGGCTAAAACAGAGTACTAGGGTAAACCTTCCCAGTTTTCATATGTTTATATTCAAGAAATCATACCCTTTCTGGCAAAAATTCTAATTGATCCATAGAGTCATTAGAACTGTTACATCCTGGACAAGTGAAGGGGACAAAGATTAGATCCTAAACAACACTTTAAAGCAACAGCTGGAGGTAGTTTTGTGAGATGCAGAATATAATGAAAATATTTAAGATGCAGCTAGTTTTTTAGACAAAATACAAATACTAATAATACTCTACAAACAAACATTTCAATTTGACTTCATTACTAAAAAAACACAAAGAGGAGGTGAAGATAATATTTTTTTGTTAATAAATCAAGCACAGCTGACACTACAGTAAGTGAGAATAGTGTAATTTTCCTGTACAATAATAAGAATGCCAATTTACAAGAAGTTTGGGCAGCAATGATTTTGTAGTAAAAGAAGTGAGAAATATAAATTATTTAAAATTATGTATGGTCAGCTCATGCTCAGGTAGACTTTATCACATAAAGAGAAAAATATTTACCATATTCAGGGAATGGTAAAAATATAGTGAAAACATCATTTTATGTTTGTTTAGCATTAAAAGTATTACAGTACATATTAATGTGTAATGTTTTTGAAAAGATGTATCATTACTATATTCACTATAATCTATGCACACACTTTATACATTACATCTGAAAACAGTTAAAACAAAAAGTAAATTAATCTTTTTCACAAATCTCCTAAAAGTGTAGAGAAGTCACTGTTATGATAACGGTCGCCTTCATATGTTTAAAAATGAAAAAAATGAAATAAAAAAATGAAAAACAAATTAACTAAAGTCCCATTACACAGACTTCTAAAATGAAAATATCTTATTTAAAAAGCTTATTTATGGTACACCGAAATATGAAATTTATGGTAGATTAATCATTACTAAAATATTAAGGTTTGCATTTTTACTATATGTAAAATAATGAAAATGTGATTTAATGTCACCTTAAAAACTCTTTTTAATAGTCTTTAATTTTTATGATCAAGTCTGACATTTTTAAATGCAGGCCTCTACTGCAGAAATCCGATCATCTTCACAGTTATTCCATATACATTTCCTTTTTAGCTTTTAATCAACTTTTTTACATCAAAATTTAAAATACTGATATTGGACATTTTTCATTTTGATAATGACAAGATAATGGTTTTGTAAAAGGAAATTTTAATTTTGATAATGACAAGATAGTGTTTTAAAAGGAGATACCAAGTTTACTAATTTTGATATCGGCATTTTGAATTTTGATATAAACAACCTGAATTTTAATATCAAGCACAACTTTTACAGTTAGCATGACTGACATGCACTTCAACCAGTTGTGGGAAACAATCATTTATTTACTTCTTCCATTAAAAACTGGGGTGAGTGTTCTAATACACATTACCTTTGTAGTTTTAAGAGCAATTACACTTTTAAAATTGAATATCACATTTAACAAAACTGATAATCCATCCATCCATCCATTATCCAACCCGCTATATCCTAACTACAGGGTCATGGGGGGTCTGCTGGAGCCAAACCCAGACAACACAGGGTGCAAGGCAGGAAACAAACCCTGGGCAGGGCGCCAGCCCACCGTAGGGCCAAAACTGATAATCAAGGTTCTAAACTTTGATATCATATGTTTAAAATTACATTTCTGCTTATTTCTTTCCAATATCAGTATTTTTAAATTCTGACATTAACCTTAGGAATATCAAAATCAAATTTTAAGCACGTAATATCACAATTTAAAGACCCGATATCTTTCAGAAGGCTGATACTTAAATTTAAGCATGGCTGTGAAAGAATCGTCCACTTTGTTTTTAGTTAACACTTGATTTATAAACCTGTAATCCTATCATTTTTCTAAATGATATCTAATTTTTGGAAAAAATATAACAATATTTTAAAATATTGATATCAGATCTGCATAGGATGATATCAAGTTCACAATTCTGATATGTAATTTCCACTTGTTAGTATCAAATTTTAATTTAATTTTCAGACTCTAACCCCGATACCAATTGTACAGTAAAATTTTAAATTGCGATATACAATTTCTAATCATTACCATAAAATGTTCAAATGTTGATATCAAATTCAAAAATATATAAAAATTCTGAAACTTGATTTCAAATTTCGAAACGCTGATGTCAATTTTAAAAGTCTGACAACGACTCTCCGAGTCCAGCAACGCCTGTGTTGTGGGATTTTAATATTAGCATATTAAGTATATATTTGTAAACATGGCCCCCTGCCCGGGGTTTGTTTCCTGACTTGCTCCCTGTGTTGGCTGGGATTGGCTCCAGCAGACCCCTGTGACCTTGTAGTTAGGATATAGCGGGTTGCATAATGGATGGATGGATGATGATATTTTAAAAAACCAGTACAGTTCATACAGAATTGCTTTTAGCCTGCTTTGTTCTTACCGCGTGGAGCCAGCGCGCAGACCGAAGAACGTTTATTATTTTTGCGGTCCGTCCCGCAGACGAGTTGATTGTCTATTAGTCAATAAGTGACAGTGTTTGGTCAGTATTGGATAGCTAATAATGTTACCGCAGAGGATGTGAAACTGCAGAATGGAAGAAGAGTTGTGCCTGCTATTAGTGACTTTAAGAGGAAGAAAAGGAGAAGATGGAGTGTCAGATAAATTGACTAAAAGCGGCGAAGTTAAGGATAAGTGTAATATTATCATAAGTGGAACCGCCGACATGATAAGCAGATATGTTTTAAATATTTCTGCATGTCTTCCTTGCATTTTGATGATATGTTGCGTAATATCTAACCCTTCGTTCCTAATTCTGGCACCCACACAACCAGCATTTACTTGTACTGTAATTCACCATTTTGGATACACAGCCACCGCGCCTTTTAGTTAGAAACTAGGGGGCTCCGCCCCCTGCTCGCTTCGCTTGCCAACCCCTGGTCTTGGGTAACCCGAAATAGATTTGAAAGAGATTATTGTCTGTCCTGGTAATTTTCACATATGTACAGTGGTGTGAAAAACTATTTGCCCCCTTCCTGATTTCTTATTATTTTGCATGTTTGTCACACAAAATGTTTCTGATCATCAAACACATTTAACCATTAGTCAAATATAACACAAGTAAACACAAAATGCAGTTTTTAAAATGATGGTTTTTATTATTTAGGGAGAAAAAAAATCCAAACCTACATGGCCCTGTGTGAAAAAGTACTTGCCCCCCTTGTTAAAAAAATAACCTAACTGTGGTGTATCACACCTGAGTTTAATTTCCGTAGCCACCCCCAGGCCTGATTACTGCCACACCTGTTTCAATCAAGAAATCACTTAAATAGGAGCTGCCTGACACAGAGAAGTAGACCCAAAAGCACCTCAAAAGCTAGACATCATGCCAAGATCCAAAGAAATTCAGGAACAAATGAGAACCAGAAGTAATTGAGATCTATCAGTCTGGTAAAGGTTTAAAGCCATTTCTAAAGCTTTGGGACTCCAGCGAACCACAGTGAGAGCCATTATCCACAAATGGCAAAAACATGGAACAGTGGTGAACCTTCCCAGGAGTGGCCGGGCCGACCAAAATTACCCTAAGAGCGCAGAGACGACTCATCCGAGAGGTCACAAAAAGACCCCAGGACAACGTCTAAAGAACTGCAGGCCTCACTTGCCTCAATTAAGGTCAGTGTTCACGACTCCACCATAAGAAAGAGACTGGGCAAAAACGGCCTGCATGGCAGATTTCCAAGACGCAAACCACTGTTAAGCAAAAAGGACATTAGGGCTCGTCTCAATTTTGCTAAGAAACATCTCAATGATTGCCAAGACTTTTGGGAAAATACCTTGTGGACTGATGAGACAAAAGTTGAACTTTTTGGAAGGCAAATGTCCCGTTACATCTGGCGTAAAAGGAACACAGCATTTCAGAAAAAGAACATCATACAACAGTAAAATATGGTGGTGGTAGTGTGATGGTCTGGGGTTGTTTTGCTGCTTCAGGACCTGGAAGGCTTGCTGTGATAGATGGAAACCATGAATTCTACTGTCTACCAAAAAATCCTGAAGGAGAATGTCCGGCCATCTGTTCGTTAACTCAAGCTGAAGCGATCTTGGGTGCTGCAACAGGACAATGACCCAAAACACACCAGAAAATCCACCTCTGAATGGCTGAAGAAAAACAAAATGAAGACTTTGGAGTGGCCTAGTCAAAGTCCTGACCTGAATCCAATTGAGATGCTATGGCATGACCTTAAAAAGGCGGTTCATGCTAGAAAACCCTCAAATAAAGCTGAATTACAACAATTTTGCAAAGATGAGTGGGCCAAAATTCCTCCAGAGCGCTGTAAAAGACTCATTGCAAGTTATCGCAAACGCTTGATTGCAGTTATTGCTGCTAAGGGTGGCCCAACCAGTTATTAGGTTCAGGGGGCAATTACTTTTTCACACAGGGCCATGTAGGTTTGGATTTTTTTTTCTCCCTAAATAATAAAAACCACCCTTTACAAACTGCATTTTGTGTTTACTTGTGTTATATTTGACTAATGGTTAAATGTGTTTGATGATCAGAAACATTTTGTGTGACAAACATGCAAAAGAATAAGAAATCAGGAAGGGGGCAAATAGTTTTTCACACCACTGTATCATGTTCACCGTTACGACATCTGTAGGTCTATGTAATATATGTAAATGACAATAGCAGTTTAATTGTTATGTTATGTAAGTATAGAATGTCTTTGAGTTTGCGCAGATCTATGTATGAGATATATTGGAGTGTAAAGGTGTAGATGACGTACAAAGGATATCTTCACACACCACATTTGTAGTAAAGACGGCGTGTTGTCCTTGAATGAGTTTTACTTGGTATGGAGTTATTATAATCTTGACATTAACGTCACATGCATGCCGAACTCTTGAGAAGGCTACATAAAGTTGTCCATGTCTAAATACAGGCTCAGAGAGGTAAAGGCCGACTCTGTCCATGGTCTGTCCTTGGGATTTGTTGATTAGGTATACGTTGTTTACTGTTAGTAGATAGATAGATAGATAGATAGATAGATAGATAGATAGATAGATAGATAGATAGATAGATAGATAGATAGATAGATAGATAGATAGATAGATAGATAGATAGATAGATACTTTATTAATATGGATAATTGCACTCACTGTTAAAATTACCTATTTCCGTTAGTTGAACTCTTTCGTTTCTGAGCCGTGGCTCCTTCGCTTGCGGTGTATAGGCGCATGCGCCATCCATACTATCTCGTGTTTGGCTATGCTGTGTTTTGTGGATGTTTGGGGACTCCGTACCTCCTCTGGTTTGACTGTGGGGCGGGACGCGGAAGCCTCTTCAGTTTGTGTTTTCTGTGAGTACTTATAGTGTTGTATTACTGTAATGTGATTCACATATGCTATGGATTCCGGATCTTCGGGGCCTCTGTACTATCTCGGGTGTTTGCCTGCGGTGCTTTAGAAGCGCGTTGTAGGTGCCTGCACCTTCCGCACTATGTCGGGTTTGACTATGCTGTGTAGTGTGGACGTGTAGGGTTTTGTACTCTCTTGAGAAGGCCACATACAGTCGGTTAAGACTGTGTTGTGGTAATCCGTCCAGGTTAATGGTGTTTCTTGTTTTGGAGCCGTGACCGTGACTCCATTAGTTATACATTGTTTACTGTTAGTATATGCATAATCGCACGTACTGTTAAAATTACTTATTTCTGTTAGTTGAGCTCTTTCGTTTCTGAGCCGTGGCTCCTTTGCTTGCGGTGTATAGGCGCATGCACCCTCCGTACTATCTCGGGTTTGACTATGCTGTGTTTTGTGGACGTTTGGGGACTCCGTACCTTCTCTGGTTTGACTGTGGGGCGGGATGCCGAAGCCTCTTCTGTTTGTGTTTTCTGTGAGTACTTATAGTATTGTATTACTGTAATGTGATTCACATATGCTGTGGAGTCCGGATCATTGGGGCTTCTGTACTATCTCGGGTTTTTGCCTGCGGTGCTTTCGAAGCGTGTTGTATGCGCCTGCACCTTCCGTACTATGTCGGGTTTGACTATGCTGTGTAGTGTGGACGTGTAGGGTTCTGTACTCTCTTGACAGGGCTACATACAGTTGTCCATGTGTAAAGTGCTTAATATTGTATTACTGTAATGTGATTCACATATTTTGTGGAGTCCGGATCTGTGGGGTTTCTGTACTATCTCATGTTTATGCTTGCGGTGTGTTAGAAGCGCGTGGACCATGCTGTGTGGTGTGGACGTTTAGTTCAGAAGCGCGTTGTAGGCTCCTGTGCCTTTCGTACTTTCCCGCGCCTTCCGTACTATCTTTGTGGACCTGTGGGGCCTCCGTAGCCTCTTACGTTTGACTCTGGGGTGCGGCGCAGAATCCTCTTTTTTGTGTGGCTGTGGCATTAGTCGTTAGCTATGGGCGCTTTGTTGCTTCATGTCTTATTTATGTTAGTTGAGCTCTTTCGTTTTTGGGCCGTGGTGTTAGAAGCGCGTGGACCGTGCTGTATGGTGTGGACGTTTAGTTCAGAAGCGCGTTGTAGGCGCCTGCGGCTTTTGTACTTTCCCGCGCCTTCCGTACTATCTTTGTGGACCTGTGGGGCCTCCGTAGCCTCTTACGTTTGACTCTGGGGTGCAGCGCAGAATCCTCTTTTTTGTGTGGCTGTGTCGTTAGTCGTTAGCTATGGGCACGTTGTTGCTTCATGTCTTATTTATGTTAGTTGAGCTCTTTCGTTTTTGGGTCATGACTCCTTCGTTCGCGGTGGATCAGACTTCGCTTGCGGTTTATGAGACGCGCGCTGTAGGCGCCTGCGCACTATGTCTCATGGTCCCATCGGCGTGTACCTGCGTCCATGCCTTCAATTCTCGGTTAGTAATATGGATATTTCCGTGCCTCTCGAGATCTGACGTCATTTTCGCCGCGCGGACTTTAGGAGGCAATGTACATTATGAACAATGGGTACTCAAGTGAAATCAGTCATTCGACTGGGTCTCATTTAGAAAGCAATATTTTACGGAAACTTAAGTGATCCAGGGAAAGGTAAGCTTATTTGTTTTTAAGAATATATATTTTTACTCCTTTCAGGAATATATGATTTTACTACAGTGTTTATGTGTACATTCAGAAACATTTGCCGGAATGTCATTAAGGGACTCGCAGATTAAACTTTCACAACCTTTGACTTCGTTATTTATTTAAAGTTTACTTTAACAACATAAACAGTGAAACGCCTCAGAAACAATTCACTGTTGTTTTTTTTTTCTTTGAAGACGGATTTTAATAAGAAGTAAGCTGCAATCCCTGTAATGAATATGCATTTTCCGTAGCCTATGTGAAGGGCAGCTGCGCTTTTAGCTAAGACAACACAGCCATGTGACAGTTGGAGTGACTGCCATCCTGCAAGCCTCGAAGACTTACTCTGGATTTCATATTGAGTTTAAGGTGGGATTTGAAGAAGTATCCAGTAGCTTTTACTGTAAATAAATGAACCAAATAAATGCACTTTTTACTGCCTTCAAAAATGTGACCCAAGTGCACCTTCATCTCATGTTAAATATACATACTACATATACTACATTTGTATGTAGTAGCTTACAATATAGATGATACGGTAGGCTAGAGCAGGTGTGCCAAACCTGGAGTGCGAGATGACATTTCAGGTGGTGCGACAAAGAAGACTGCGTCGAATTTCTCCAAAATTTAATGAGGTGCATTGTCCAACATTATCGTGGTGCAATCGGTTTTCTTCAGCGTGTCGTCATTTGTGGGTCATTTATTAGTTAGTTCTCATGTTCTTTGATATGAAAAGAATCAAACATTGCCTGTGCAATTGTCACCTGTGAATATGCTGCTGAAATGCGCGTTCTCGCTGGTTCCTTGAGGCTTGCGGAGCGTTGGTAAAGGGGAATAACATTTTAAGAGAATGGAATTTGGACCTCGTAATGATCTGGTGGGTGAGGCCTAGTATTGATTTCTGTGCAAGCTCTGATCATTAAACGTCGCCGATTTCGAGGTTTGATTGACATTTTTGCCAGGGAGGGACAATGGAGACAGATTTGATGCAACACCTGCTGCTTACACTCAGCCCACCTCTCCTGCTGTCAGTCTTGGTAGTAGTGCAGCAATTTATCTCTGGGATGCATCAGTTCAAGAACTGCAGTTGTTATGGGGGACAAAGGTCGTGGACTGTGTTTCATTGCATAATGTCACACCAGCACCCAAAGCCCTCAGTTGTTGATTGTGTGTCATTTCCTCACTGTGCTTGATGCTTTGTGGGATACCCCAGCCCCTCAATCATGTGTCTATGCTTCACAAGTGACACATTTACAAGACTATTGAAATTTATAAAGGTAAATTACTCAATTTATATTTACATTTTATGCACTGAGTGAAAAACATTTTTTTAAGTTTGATTTGTTCACCCATGTGCAGTATGTGGTTCAACTTGTTCAACTACATTCCCTCTATTATTGCATTATTTTGCAAAGACATTACTTGTTTTAGTCAGTATCGTCTAATGACAGCTAGTGATTTGGTGGTTATGTGACAAGACTTGAACAGATGCTATAGGCGTATACTGTGTTTTTAATCCTTTGTGTGCTGAGGGGTGAATTTAATCTGCCAGTTTAGGATCACAAGGGACCAGAGATTTACCACAGCTGCAACCCTGGGTGTAAGGCAAGAAGCAAAAGTGGAAGACAGTATTCCAACCTCTTAGATGTGATCAGTCACACACCCAATCACAAAAGAATATGCTGCACAAAATCCAGTAACAAAAACCTAGAAATAAACTATTTGTTTAGTTTTAATCCAGTTATTTGCTGTAGATATTTTGAAACAGTGGATGGTTATTTTTACTTCACAGCACATGAAGAACATTTTTATTAATTGAAAAGTATTACTGACACATGTCCTGTGTTCAGTGTTAAAACAGGTAACTATATGCATTTTTGTATCATTAATACAAAATCAATCCACAAATGCACAAGGACTGCATTAAACCCCATGGAGACTCTTGCACTGTTTTGTGCTACCTCTCTGCCTATGTAAAACATCTGTACTAAACATATCATAAACTGGGACCTAATAAAAACTAAATGCATTTCAATAACTTGTTCAGTTCTTGTCGTTTGATTGCAAGCTACATACGTGCTTAACCTCTCCTTCAACAGCTGTCACTAGATGACCAAAGCACACATGTGCATGATGATAGCAGCAGCAGGTAAGTTGTTTTCAAAATAATGCAATACTTTTGCATAATAACGCAATCTTTTTTTGAATGTCAGGAATAAGCTTCTGTAGAAGGCAGTATAAGTACTAATTCTTTATGTTCATAAAAGTGAATAATTGGATACTAAACATTTTTAAATTGGGATAGTGTTGTAGTGCATACATCCCTCTGTATTACGTTTTTAACTGTAGAGAAATTTCCTTTATATCATATTTTTTATAATCATTGTCTCTTTTGCTTTATATTAATTTTTTGTGTGCTTGACTTTGCTTGAGAAAAGCTTTGAATATTTCATTTAGACCTAATATAATATTGTTTTTTGCATTCAAACTCTTAGGTAGGTTTGTATTTAAAAATATGAAATAAAAATATGAGGTAAATGTTTAATTACTATACTTGAAACTAGTGACAATATAAAGTAAAAAACCTTTGTTATACTTAAAAATGTGAATATGAAATAAAACTCTGCTTAACATTCTTAAAATATTACAAAGTTTGTTTAAAATTGTGACAATATGCACAGGCCAATTTATATTTTTGAATAAAATAATGTAGCTACTGTATAATGACAGGACATTTTGTATGTTTACAACATTAAAATTTGAAGAAGAACAGTGAAAAAATATTTTGTATTATTTAAAGAGGTGAAAATGTGACAAAATCAACTTGTAATGTAGGCGCAGAATGCCACACCAATGTAAATACTCAGTATGGACCTGCTAGTATGTACAACTGTATAAATATGAAATTAAAAATTCTTTATTATACTGACTAAGCAGTAACAATATAAAATAAACACCTTTTAGCTAGAGAAGTTCCTACATGGTGATGTGTGAAGCAAAACAGTTTTATTGTTTATTCCATGGAGAGGGTCTGCAGACCTAAAATTATTAAAATGTTTAAAAAGCTTTGTCTTTGATCTATAAATTGAAAAATCACAGAAATATGAGTAACAATAGAAACTCTTTAAAAAAGAATGTACACTAAAAATATCCATTGACTCATAACAAGAAAGCTGTATCCAGTCTCAATTAGTTAACTAACATCTCTTTTTACGAATTCATGTCAGTGTGACACTGGGCCTTCATGATGGAACATTCACCTGCAAAATTTATAAATAATATGGACAACTAAATTGTAAAAAATAGGCAGATTTAATGTTTCTAATGGATGCCTGCATCACTTGAAGTTTTTCAAAATGTAGTCAATTGTTCATGAGTCCTGACTACCTAAATAATGGTCTCCTCTATTTATGTACTGAAGTACAGGAAACCGCTGTGACCATAAGCTCATATCTTAATACTCAGAAAAGCCCAGTACTGCTTTTGTGTTTAAGCAAATGAGATGCAAGCTCCAAAATGATGCAATTTGAAGAAAAAGATAAGACGGTTAATTTTATTTGATGCTTTTCATCTCTACTGTAAAGTAAAAATTGTAAAGTTTCTTGTACACTACCATCATGGTGCTTTATAAAAACACCAGAAATTCTGCTGTGATGGGGTTCAGTTTAACTGAAGTGGAGAAAGGCTTGCGGCAGGCCAAAACAAACAGTGCAGTGGGACCAGACGGCATATCAGGTCGGCTCTTAAAGTCTTGCTCTAAGCAGCTCTCTCCAGTTTTTCATTTGCTTTTTAACTGGTCTCTGACCTGTGGTATTGTACCTAATCTGTGGAAACAATCAATCATTACCCCCTGTATCTAAGGTTTCTAGGCCAAGCTGTTTAAATAACAACAGACCAGTGTCACTTACATCTATTTCAATGAAATGCTTTGAATATTGGTGAAAAACATTTTAATGAAAGAGACAGTCTTTTCAAGATAACAATCAATTTGCAAACAGAAGTGTGGAATATGCTCTGCTTGTTATCTTACTGTACATCAAATCTACACCTTTCTTGATCAGCCTGGTTCATATGTCAGAGCACTATTTTTGGATTTTTCTTCAGCGTTCAATACTATACAGCCTCATATACTGATTGGGAAATTGAACAGTATGAATGTAAACCCATTTATTACACTATGAAATCAGAACTTTCTTTTAAACCGTTCAGACAGTTCATTCATTCAAACACAGGAAGTCCGCAGGGTTGTGTTTTATCACCATTACTGTTTACTCTGTACACAAGTGACCTGAGACAGAATAATGACCACTGCTCCATTATCAAGTATGTGGATGACACCATGCTCCTAGGACGCATATCTGGGGAGGATGAATGGCCACTATCTAAATCAAGTGGACTGGATGGTAAACTGGTGCAATAAAAACTCTCTCACTCTGAATGTAAAAAAGACCAAAGAAATGATATTTGATTTTAAGAGACAGAAATCTGTATGTTCACCTATTGTAGTTCTGGGAGAGGAGGTAGAAGTAGTGACTGAATAGTAAATACTTAGGAACTTACCTAGATAAACAATCTTAACTGAAATACAAATACAAAAAAATTATTTTCTAAATGCAACCAGCGCTTATTTCTCCTCCATAAAGTCAAACTATTTAAAGTAGACAAGGACCTCATGTTGTCCTTCTATCGTAGTATGATCCAGTCCATGATCACTTTAAGTTTCATTGCCTGGTTTAATAGTTTGACAAACCAAAACTCAAAAAAGCTCCAGCAGATTACAAAGTATGCAGCTAAAGTTATTGGGGCTGATGTAGATGATTTGACTAGTGTGTGTGTCAGAGGGCAATGCTAAAGAAACTGGAAATCATCTCAACTGATGACAGACATCCATTACATGTAGAACTAAGTTCAGTAAATCAGGATGGATAGTCGCTTTGAAAACCCAGACAAATCGCTCCAGAAACTCCTTTCTTAGTAGTGCCATATGACTTTTCAAAAAGAAATATCGGAGATAATGATTAAGGTTGTTCATATATATCCTGTAATTTTTTTTATGGTGATAAATATGTATTATCTAACTGCATTACCTTAACCTTTCTTGTTTCTATTTGTCTGTTTTTATTTCATTCTGTCTGTTATTAGATGCAACTGAGAAGGCAAATTTCATGTTTTCTTGTGTAAACATGACTAAATAAAGAAACCTTAAACCATCAAGTATGTGGTCAGCACTTTGTCCTTTTGCCTTAAAGTCATATTCTTAAAGGACATATACCTAGGTACAATTCTTACATTGGGGTCAGAAATTGATTAAATTAATCAAATTTATGAAACCCTAAACAGGAGTTCATTACGGTCATATAGAACATAACCATTTACAGCAGTAGTTTGGGATTACTTTAATAGTGAGTGAACAACTGGAGATGCAGACTTTTAGAGAATTCATAAAGAGAAATAGCCCTTTGGTCTTGTCTACGGGTCACACTACCAATATAAAGACCCACTTTCATTCTTCTCCACTTCCACCAAAAGCTAACATTACTCATGACTGGTGCTAAACAGGGCCATACTTTGACTATTTGTTAAAACTACTGCCTCACAGGTCCCAGAGACTGGGCTCAAACTCCAGGCTGCTCACTTCTTGCGCAGAAGCGCTGCATGTTCTATCAGGTTCTACACGGCTTTGTCCAGGGAGTCCAGTATTTCCCTGCATATTAACATAAGTGTGGTGCGTGGTATAGGTTAATAGTTAACTGTAAACTTGACTAGCGTGAGTGTGTGGATGTGAATGTGCCCTGCAATTGAATGGCATACTATAATAAGCTGGTTGCTGCTTTGTACCTGTTGCCACCATTATTAGTGTGTTTAGTAGATTGATGACTTTATGGGATTAAATACCTGTTATATGCATTTATGACATTTTCTGTTCATGGGTTTCTAATCATCATTTCCTGATTCACTTGTAAGAAGTGAGTTATACAATAGAAAGGGTCACATTATAGAATCACCTGTGGTGTGGCTTACAATCATATATGCAAAAGAACACATAAGTAGAGTTTTAGAAGGCGATGAAACATCCATCCATCCATCCATCCAACCTCTTAACCCATTTATTCAGGGCAGGGGTCCGGGGGCTGCTGCAGCCAATTCCAGCAATCAGCAGCTCCAAATTGTCAAAATAATCTTTTCAGTCTAAATTGTTATGTAATTATTGCATCACAACTGGAATCAACACTTCCTAATTTCTTTTGTTTGGTTCTTACTGTTTATTCAGCATGCTCAGAACATGAATTGTAGAGTTGAAATTAAACAAAAACAGGAAAAAATAATAAGAGCAACAGTAATATAAAATATAAGTAAACTAACAATAAAAACAAAAGTATGCAAGTGTTATAGGATTCTATAAGTCAGTTATGCCCTATTTCCAGCTGAAAATCGTTTTAATGATCATTTTAAACTGAATATGCCCTTTTAGCTTACATCTGACAGACTGACACCACGAGGTGGGTTGTTTTTTTTTCTTGGTGCCCGAGTGATTCTATGATGATCTCCAACATTTCATACCTTAAATGTGAACTAGAAAACTTATATAAATGGATATAAAGGGTTGGACTTATTAGATATTTTAAAAATAATTTAATTCACCTGTGAAACAAAAAAAAAAATCACAGTTCACATTTGAATTAACTATCTTATATATAATTCGCCAGCCTACTCACTCACTCACTCACTCATTCACTCACGTCTGTCCGAAGCTGAATGAGCAGTTGCCTTCTGCGCACGTCCGAAAGCCAAATGCACAGTCACCTTCTGCGCAGCTGCCCGAAAAACTTTACGAGACCAACATCACGGTGGATTTACAGCCGCGAAAATTCAAAGAGAAAGGCGACTTCGACCGACATTCAACCCCAACATCGCGGCAGGCGGTGGATTTACGGCCGCAAAAAATTCAAAGAGAAAGGTGACTTCGATTAAAGCTCTAGAGGCCTGAAAGGCGATTTCGACTACAGCTCAAGGCCTAATTACACATTCATTCAATACACCTATATCAGGTTTGTGGTGCTTATACTTATTACTGTACTATTCCACTCGTGCCCGTTTCATCTTACATTGTCGAAACGGGCTCTTTGTCTAGTATGACTATAAAGTAAGATAATAATTTTTAAGAAATATTTCTTTCTTCAAAAATTATACAGTGGAAAGCTGAAATAACAGCTTAGATAAAATCAGAGTTGGCCAGATGATGTGAATGTTAGCTTTATTAAGTAAACTAGCCTTCCCTCGTGGCTTCGCCTGCGTATTAGTGAAACAGGACATTGATGAGGGCCCCGCCCAGCTCTCTACTCCTGACTCTCGGATTTGCGCAAATAAATCGGTACCACAAGCAAACTATGATACTTAGCACAATGAGAAAGTCACAAAATCAACGGAATGTTCAAGCAAATTATAGAAAAAACTTGATCTAAATCCGTTAACAGTTCTCTCGTGAAAAACGGACAGACATACAAACGGGTCTAAAAAACTATAAGAAACTTAATGCTTGGACCACGAAATTTTTAAACCGTTTCTTAGCGAGCACCTATGGGCCAAGGGTAACCTACATTACAAATTTCAAGTCCCAAGTCCTCATTGTTCTGGAGATTTCGTGATGAGTGAGTCAGTGGTATTTGGCTTTTATATATATACTAGCAAAATACCCGCGCTTCGCAGTGGAGAAGTAGTGTGTTAAAGAGGTTATGTAAACATATATATACATATACATATATACATATATATACATATCTACATATACACATATCTACATATATATACATATATACATATATATATATATATATACATATACACATCCACATATATATATACACATATCAACATATATATACACATACATATACACACATACATACAAACACACATATACATATATACATATACACATACATACATACACATACATATATATATACACACATACATACATACATACACACAACATATATATATATATATATATATATATACTATATATATATATATATATATATATATATATATATATATATACATATATATATATATATATATATATATATATATACATACAGACACATATATATACATATACATACAGTATTTACATATCTACATATATATATATACATATCTACATATATATATATACACATATATATAAATATCTACATATATATATATATATATATATGCATACATATATAGTTTCTTTTCAATAAAGTTATGCATTAGGCAAGTGTAATTGAATAGCGGCGCGTCATTGAATAGCGGTGCTGCAAGTTTAGTTTCTTTTCAATAAAGTCAGGCGTTAGGCAAGTGTCATTGAATAGCGGCACTGCAAGTTTAGTTTCTTTTCAATAAAGTCAGGCGTTAGGCAAGTGTCATTGAATAGCGGCGCGTCATTGAAGAGCAGCGCTGCAAGTTTAGTTTCTTTTCAATAAAGTCAGGTGTTAGGCAAGTGTCATTGAATAGCGGCGCGTCATTGAAGAGCGGCACTGCAAGTTTAGTTTCTTTTCAATAAAGTCAGGCGTTAGGCAAGTGTCATTGAATAGCGGCGCGTCATTGAAGAGCAGCGCTGCAAGTTTAGTTTCTTTTCAATAAAGTCAGGCGCACTTTGCAGCGGCGAAGTTCTGCTTTTAAATTTTTATTAAGAAGAAAAGAAAACATTTTTAAACTGAGGGAAAATATACCAATAACAATTTGTTAAGGATCTGTTTTTTTGTGAAGCTGTCTTTACACAGCTTCTCCGCTGTTTCTCAATTGTGTAATGAATGTTTTCTTCAGCGCTCTTTGTGGCTGTTCCTTGTTTTCAGTTCACGTGCTTACGTAGGAGGCGTGATGACGCGATACGCGACTCCCACTCCCACGGCCATCGAGCTGCACTCCATTACAGTATATGGACAAAAAAGAGGTTCCAGTTGTGACCATTACGTGTACAATTTCGAAATGAAACCTGCCTAACTTTTGTAAGTAAGCTGTAAGGAATAAGCCTGCCAAATTTCAGTCTTCCACCTACACGGGAAGTTGGAGAATTTGTGATGAGTCAGTCAGTCAGTCAGTCAGTCAGTCAGTCAGTGGGGGCTTTGCCTTTTATTAGTATAGATAGATGATGGCACAGGTGTATACTCGAATGAGACAATGAGATAAGTACAGGTGACTGACTGGAGTACAGTTTTGTGTCTTTTGTTATTATTTTAGTCTCTTCTTTTTCTAAACCTTTTACCTGTCAGAAAACATCATCATATTGCATTCATGCATTCTTCATCAAGTTTAACATTACTACCTAATAAACATGCTCATCAGCATTCAGCATCTTGGAATACATTTAAATTTAGTAACATACTATAGTGTATACAGTACAATACATGTTATTCACTTTTAATTCATTAAACCAACATCTCTTTAGATTGATCACTGCTTAATCTTAGTAGTTCAAATCATTGGGTTCCAGTAGCATCACACATATGATTGAAATGAGACCTCCAGCTGATACCAGCCCATTACAGGACACCTTTATGCACACACTTACTCTCCCAGGATATTAGTTCATCCCTGAGACTTGAGATTATCCAGTGTGGATGAACAGAAGGAGCCCAAAAGGACACAGATCTGATTAAAGGAAGCCGGCTATAAGTACTGTAGATATAAGTAAGTACATATGCGGCGATCAGAAAAGTGTGTCTAGCCCAATTGATTGCATCCTGAAATGTAGTATTGTGTAATGTGAGAGGAGCACTTTGTTAAAAAAAAAAAAAAAAAAAAAAAGAATAAATGCGACTGCAATCATGCTGCTAAAACCATAACACTAATCAAATCACATGACCAGAGGCATCCTCCACAGTGGTAGATCAAAAAATTTTCTCTGGTGAGAGATGTGTTTTCTTTGGTGCCAAAGTATTATGTTGCTTCATTTAATAAATCTATGAAGAAGTATTACTTATAGTTAAAAGGTTGTCTAGGCTAGAATGGAAGCATAGGTGGAGCTACAGTGATCATGTTAGTTTTAAAGAGTAGTGGAAATGGCTGTGATCCACATGTATACAGAGAAAGAATGACCACGTAAGGCAGTGGTCTTGAGTCATAGTCCTGAGAACCCCTGCAGCCGCAGGTTTTTGTTTTGTTCCAATATGTTCCACAGTAGGTAATTTTATCTTCAATTTTTATCATTGTTTAATCAGTTGGCCCTTTTTTTCTTGTATTATTCACATGTGATGAAGACCATGGAGAGGCTGCTGCTTCACCACCTTAGGGCCACAGGTTCGACATGCCCTCGACCCTCTGCAGTTTGCATATCACTCTCTCTCACTTGGACAGAGGCAGTGGTGCTGTAAGAATTATGTTTCTAGATTTCTCTAGTGCCTTCAACACAATCCAACCTCTGCTCCTTAGGGGACAAGCTGACAGAGATGGGATTAGATTCATACCTAGTGGCATGGATCGTGGACTATCTTAAAGACAGACCTCAGTATGTGCGTCTTGGGAACTGCAGGTCTGACATTGTGGTCAGCAACACAGGAGCGCCACAGGGGACTGTACTTTCTCCGGTCCTGTTCAGCCTATATTACATCGGACTTCCAATACAACTCGGAGTCCTGCATGTGCAAAAGTTCGCTGATGACACTGCTATCGTGGGCTGCATCAGGAATGGGATGGAGGAGGAGTATAGGGACCTAATCAATGACTTTGTTAAATGGTGCGACTCAAACCACCTACACCTGAACACCCAGCAAAACCAAAGAGCTGGTGGTGGATTTTAGGAGGCCCAGACCCCTCATAGATCCAGTGATCATCAAAGGTGACTGTGTGCAGATGGTGCAGACCTATAAATATCGGGAGTGCAGCTGGATGATAAATTAGACTGGACTGCCAATACTGATGCATTGTGCAAGAAAGGACAGAGCCGGTTATACTTCCTTAGAAGGCTGGCGTCCTTCAACATCTGCAATAAGATGCTGCAGATGTTCTATCAGACAGTTGTGGCGAGCGCCCTCTTCTACGCAGTGGTGTGCTGGGGAGGCAGCATTAAGAGGAAAGACGCCTCACGTCTGGACAAACTGGTGAGGAAGGCAAGCTCTATTGTTGGCATGGAGCTGGACAGTTTTAACATCTGTGGCAGAGCGACGGGCGCTCAGCAGGCTCCTATCAATTATGGAGAATCCACTGCATCCACTTAATAGTATCATCTCCAGACAGAAGAGCAGCTTCAGCGACAGACTGCTGTCACTGTCCTGCTCCACTGACAGATTGAGGAGATCGTTCCTCCCCCAAACTATGCGACTCTTTAATTCCATCCGGGGGGGTAAACGTTAACATTTAACATTATACATAGTTATTGTCTGTTTTTCACCTGCATTATTATCATTCTTTAATTTAATATTATTTATTGTATCAGTATGCTGCTGCTGAAGAATGTGAATTTCCCATTGGGATTAATAAAGTATCTATCTATCTATCTATCTATCTATCTATCTATCTATCTATCTATCTATCTATCTATCTATCTATCTATCTATCTATCTATCTATCTATCTATCTATCTATCTATCTATCTATCTATTTACAATAATAGGAAATTATGAAATATTCATATTTTTCCCATAGTTTCAAGTTCTTAACTCTCTTTTGTCACATTCCTATAACTCACTTTATTTCTGTGGTGTTTGCGCCTGCAATAAGACAACAATGAATGAAGTAAACACCAGAGGAAACAAAAGAGAAAAATGAAAGCCTTGACACCAGAAACCTCCAAACTGGCTTTGCTATATTTTATTAGAATTGTCATGTAATTTTCTAAACTGCTTAATCTCGGATCGCAGGGGGCTGGAGTCTATCTCAGCTGGCATAGAGTGCAAGGCTGGAACAAACCCTGGACAGGGTGCTAGTTCATCACAGGACAAACACACACACATATCCACATATCAAACACATACTAGAGCCAATTTAGCAACTCCAGTTCACCTGTCATGGATGTCTTTGGACAGAGGGAGGAAACCCACAGACACAGGGAGAACATGCAAACTTGTTTTAGATATTTAGGCTCTTTCTTCCCAATGATCAAGGTAATGGGTCTGAAACTGAAATAGCATCAGCCTTTCAGCATTTGACTTGATGTCTACTTCATTTATTGTTAAATATCATTGTTAGAAAATTAATTAAAAAGGAATTAAGGGAGGACACTGCACATAAATGTGTGAATTAATAGGAAAATGACGAAAGTGAGTTAAGAACTTGAAATTATGAAAAACAAATATGCTTTTATTTTATTTTTATTTATAAAGCAAAACACATTGTCAATCCAGTGAAAATAACATAGCAAGCACAGTAGTAGTTGTTCTAAAGACACTTCAGGAAAATAGGCAGCCAATGTTGACACATCGAAGAGAGCCATAGGGTAGCAGGGCCAAATTCTTTACAGAGAATACATCCAGTGGTGTTTCTGCTTTAAGGGCCAGTGGGGCACAGCACCACCACATATTATGCAAAATAATTAAGAAGTTTCCCTTAGTCATTTTACTTATTAAAATGTTTATAATAACACTCATGTTTGCCCTTCTATCCATTTTTTACAATTTTCCATCATGTATTTAATATAATATCTTGTATGTAAAATATTTCTTTTTGTAGTATGTGAAATTATCTTGGGCGGCACGGTGGCACAGTGGTAGTGCTGCTGCCTCGCAGTAAAGAGGGCTGGGTTCGCTTCCCGGATCCTCCCTGGGTGGAGTTTGCATGTTCTCCCCGTGTCTGCGTGGGTTTCCTCTGGGTGCTCCGCTTTCCTCCCACAGTCCAAAGACATGCATGTTAGGTGCATTGGCGATCCTAAATTGTCCCTAGTATGTGGTGTGTGTGTGTGTGTGCCTTGCGGTGAGCTGGCACCCTGCCCAAGAGTTTGTTCCTGCCTTGCGCCCTGTGCTGGCTGGGATTGGCTCTAGCGGACACCTGTGACTCTGTGTTAGGATATAGCGGGTTGGATAATGACTGACTGGCTGACCGAAATCATCTTCATGCTAGGTGCTGCAATCCTGCTTCTGCTTGAGGGTCTAGTCCTATTTGGCCTGCAGTGTTCAAGGTTTACTCTTGGATGTGTGTGCACACATACAATCTGAATTTTCAAGTTTGGTGATGGGACTTGATGGTGGTAGCTGCTTATTCTCAGCATTAAAATTAGGGCTGTCTTTTTTGGTTTGAATTTCTCCCAGTCAAGGCTATGCAGTGGAAGCCAGTGAAGATGTCCAAAAAGTCCAGTACCAAAAAAAAAAAAAAGAAAAAAAAGAGAGAGAGATCAATATCAGGAGCGCGTGCACATGAGATTATGCTAATAGGGTTGAGCAGCTCCTTGACCTTCACCCACTGCTAAAAAGGACCACCAGGCATGAAGGAAGTCTTAGAAGTGCTCATTCTACTTTGAAAAATAAATCAGCAGCATGATGCCCTTGTTTCAGAGAAGTGTGCAGTATTGCTTGCAGAAAGAAAAAATATGCAAATAAATTAGGTTTTCAACTGTTTGCTGGCATTACACTGTCCAGCAAACACAGGGCCACACAGTGGTTAAAACTGTGGCTTGTTCTTTTTCACCTTCGAGCCATTCAGTTTTGAACTTGAGATGCTGCTGTTTCAATTTAGGCAGTGCATAGCCAATACATTTTGTTGAGCAATGGTTGGTTACAAGGCTGTCAGTTTACTTAATGTTTAAATCTGTATTGCTGCAATTTGTCAATGTCAGAGAGTATCACAATAATCTGATGACAAATGAGACAGACCACGTGCCAATAGCCCGTTTTTTTATTGAGGTTTTTTTTCTTGATGCGCTCAGTATCTGAACTTGCATGTCTCGCTAGTCAAAGATATCACTAGATGGCCAAGTTAAAGTTAACATTAAAGAAGTCTGCACACATGAAGGAAACTTCTGGTATGGCCCTAGAAGAATTTAATTTCCAAAAATGTCAATGAAAAAAATACCAAGGTGAGTGCGGATAATACATACATTTATAACTTTCTTACAATTGTAAATCTTATACTACTTCTCATTTCTATGTGTAGAATAAGAGAAGAATAAAGATGAACTAATCAAACAATTAGAAAAAATTACTCGCTGTTTGTGAAACACGGAATTAAAACCTCAGGGGTCTCAAGGACTGAGACTGCAAACATGTGGCATAAGGTCTATGATTTAGCAGGAGAAAATTAGTGAGAATTATTTGGTGGCACAACATTAATCTTGGTGAGGCTCAAGGGCACCACTGCGTAGTCCCCAGCAAGCTGAGCAGAAAACACTAAGACAGTGGGAGAACCTAAGTTTATTATTTCTATTATTTCTGCTAACCACACACGAGCATTGCCTCCAGTTGTACACTACTAGGCAAGATAGATTTTTTTATTAAAAGTTTAGACGTTAAAAATAACATTTCAATTTCAGAAGAAACTACAGTAGTAGGGTTCACCAATAGCTTTGTGTTATCTGATTCACAAAAAGATGGTCAGCTGCAAGTGAGATTTAGCTTAGAGATCACATTTTAAGAGGCACTCCTGGTGGGCTCATTTAAGAAGTGTGTATTCAGGGACTCACATTGCGTGTGTGTACTATCACCAGACACTTCAAGACATCTTTGGTAGGCAGGTGGTTGATGTGGTCACACAGGTAAGAATTCTAGGCTTTCAATGCTTTACTGTTTTTTGGCAGACTTTTCACCTAACAGCAAGCTGATATTTTCGTGTAATTCATGTAAATCTTGCCTACTGTTGAGAACAGATTGATGCAATTTAGAAATTTAACATAGTAAACAAGATCATCTAGTGAAAAGTATTGAATGAACTGGTAAAATACCAGTTAAAAATGAATACTGTATATGTGTAACAGAGGCAAAATATGCTGCCATTTAAAGCCAACCAGAATGTTTTGAAATGCTGTTGTAACTCTTAAATGTAGGAATGAATCACAATTTCCTAAACGTCCAAACTGTGAAAGGGAAGACTGTATCATTCATGGCCGAAAGGTAAATGTGGCTAGTTTACCTTCCAATATAGTAAAGGCACATTCTGCAAAATGTCTGTCCATGCAGCATTGGCACACATTCAGTCAAGAAATAGCTGTAAGTTTTCTGCCATGTGTTTGTGTTATTGTTTTGTAAACATCATTATTTGTGCATTTCCTAAACTACTTTATAAATCTTACTTAAATTTTTTTGTAACATTTAATTAGATTGCATGTATTTTAGTAAGGAAAGAGACTCTAAAGTTTACATTAAAAAGTATGTGGTCAGTTACAAATGCACTTTTACATTTACATAGCTTTTGGTTCAACGTTATTATATATAGTTAATTTTGTATTACAGGATATGCAGGAGCTAATGAATCTGTTATATTTCCTAACAGATAGATATTGTATATCATATTAATTTGTATGTTGCTTGCTCAGTCCACAAATGCTGTTATAGGATATATAGGAGCTAATAAAATGGTTCTGTTTCGTAACAGCCAAATAAATGGTTTTGGTGTGGCAAAAACTTTTGTGTTCTCTTTTATTTTTAACAAATTCACAATGCAGAAATTAGACACTGCAGTTGTGACCAGCTGGGCTGACTACTTTGAGCAGCTGATTAAAGCTGATCCTCTGGCTAGGACGTTGGATATTTCTGGGTCCACGGTTCTTAAGGCTGATCTTCCAATTAGCCGTGAACCACCCAATCTCACTGCGATTGCACAGGTGGTGAACCTGTGGGTAGCTGAGGGTAGGAAAGGCTGCAGGGATCTGTAGTATCCGGGGTCAACTTCTCCAGGCTGGTGGTAAGGCTGTCCTCCTGGCATTGCAAGCAATCTTTCCTTCCATTTGGGAAAAGGACATCATCCCAACTGACTGGAAAACGGGATTTGTCTTCCCTATCTGGAAAGGGAAGGGTGATCGCCTGGATTGCAGCAACTACATGGGATAACACTTCTTTCGTTGCTCGGTAAGGTCCTTGCTAGGGTCATCCTCAATAGGATCTGTGATAACTTGCTCACATACCAGCAACTGGAGCAGTCTGGTTTTACGCCTAAGAAGCCTACCATTGACCACATCCTGGCACTGAGGGTTCTCATGGAGCGCAATTGTGAATATTGGCAGAGTTTCTTTGCAGCCTTTGTCGATTTTTCTAAGGCATTCAACTCAGTTGATCGAGCTGCCCTGAGACTTTGCAGGATCTTCTCGAGGTTGCTGGATATCATGGCCAGCCTGTACACTTGTACTGTGACTGCTATGCACAGTGGAGACGGAACCTCTGCATTTTTCCCAGTTGATTCTGGGGTTTGTTAGGGGTGCGTTCTTCCTCCTACTCTTTTCAGTGCTTGCATGGACCGGTAATTGGGCAAGGTTGTAGGGTCAGATTCACTGATCTTGACTTTGCTGATGATGCTGTGATCTTCATGAAGTCAGTGGAGGCTCTGATCGGGGCTCTTAAGAGATTGAGCGAAGAGTCTGAGTGTCTGGGCTTGCAAGTGTCCTGGATAAAAGCCAAGATCCAGGCCTTTAATGACCTCTTGGGCACAGCCATCAGCAGTGCGTCTCTCTGCAGAGAAAGTGTCGACCTTGTCAAGAAGTTTACTTGCCTCAGCAGTGACATTCATGTCTCTGGTGACTCATCCAGTGAAGTCAGTAGACAGATCAGGAGAGCATGGTGCATCACGAGGTCCCTGACAAGGGATATGTGGCGCTCCCGATATCTATGCAAAAGGATGAAGGCCCAAGTCTTTAGAGTCCTGGTGCTTCCTGTCTTGCTATATGATTCAACATGGACACTATCCAGTGACCAGAGACGAAGACTGGACTCCTTTAGTACTGTGTCTCTTCGGAGAATCCTTGGGTACTGCTGGTTTGACTTTGTGTCGAATGAGTTTTTGCTCACGTAGTCCTGAAAGATGCACATTACCTGCGTTATAAGGAAGTGACAGTTATGGCACTATGGCCATGTGGCGCGATTCCCTGAGGGTGATCTGGCTCACAGGATCCTCATTGTTGAGGACCTGAGTGGCTGGACCACACCAAGGGGATGCCCACAGAACACCTGGCTGCGGCAGATAGAGGATTATTTCCAGAGGGTGGGACTGGACCGCATTTCTGCCTGAGGCATTGCCAACCAGGATCCCGAGCTGTTTCATCATGTGGTGGGTGCGGCAACATGCTCTACCTGTGTATGCGCCTCAATCTGACCTGACAATGCAGATGAAAAACCTAAAATGATCATTGCAGGGTTTTTAGACCTGTAGAGTCTGCATTGCCCCTCAAGGTGTTCTGCATATGCTGGAGAAAATGCAGTTATAATGTAAGGGACGAGAGGATGAGACATAACAATATTCTGGGGAAGATCTTAACCAGAAATTAATTCCACCTTTTCACTAAAGCCAATAATTAGAACCCTAAGATGCAGTTACAATCTCCCAGCACAAAGTCAGTGTTTAGAAAAATGACTCAAAGAAAACACACTTACTATACACTAAAGTTATTTTATCCAGTCTTAGGTAATCAGGAAATTGTTATGCATGAGCGTGTAGGGATCATCATAAGGGCTCAGGTAAGACTGGCAATACCACTCTGCAAAAGGATAGGGCGCTAACGCTAACAGGCTCTTCTTTCTCTTCCACAGCTTAGAATGGCTTTCTAGAGATGTCATCTGTCCCCTCCCCTGGCACAAGGACCAAGCCCCGATCCTTCTGGGCAAATACGTTTACAGGAAGGAGGTCATCTTTCAACCACAGCAGCCTCTAGTGACAGAGCTCCCAGTTGGTTGTAGCAAAAGATGATGGTCACCCATTGTAGAGTACATTTGACAGCCTTGTTTTCGCGATTCTTTCTTGTTTTAAGTAAAAGGGGTTTACTGGCCTGGTGCCCAACACTTGCACCTGTGTCTGTCCCTATTTTACAAAGTATGCAGTGCCAGCTTTTAAACTGATGCTGTGGTCACGTCACTGGCAGTCCTGGCATGGCTTCCCCTACATAACATCTCCATAGCAATCACACAAAAATACTTGAAAATGGCATAGTCCATTTTTCAGACAATAATGGTGTCACAGTCAAAAATTAAGTAAATGAACAGAATTCAAAACACAAAATTAATGCAAAGCCCACCAAAAATAATACAGTAAAATGTCAGAAAAAAATTAGAAATGACTCGATTCATAGCATAATAAAGGTTTACATATGGAATGATAAATACAATTTAAATGTTCATTAATTTGTTGAGGACAGTAGTAGAGCATCAGGGTAGACACACAGAGATTCAGCCATCCTCTCTCTACTGCCTCAGTTTTTTTTTATTTTTTAGATGGCGTGGCACCTTTAGAATTAAGCTGGGTTTGCACCTTTATCCTAATTATTGTAAAATCAAAGTTTTCCCAATATGAGTGAGTGGGTGTGTGTATGTGTGACTGTGCCCTGCAAATCCCGGGCACCCAGTACAGAGCTGGTTTCCGCTTCATGCCCAACCCTCAGACTCTCACAGCCCTGAGTAAGATGAAGCAGATTAGATAATTGATGGATAGCTGTTAGTGGATTATGTGATGATCAGTATTAAATGTAAACATGAGTTTGTCATTCCATGCTGGTTTAGAGTTGAGAACCAAATTTAAGAATGAAATTACATTCTACTGATTTTTATTTTAGAATACACCCTCACAAGATGCTTCATGGCGCAGAGAATCATCAGAGTGAACTCATACAGCAGGTTTCTTGTAACTTACATTCAATGACTTCAACAGATATGGAAGAGCATATTTTCTATGTCTGTTGCTAAATGATGGCATACTGTTGACAGCTTAAATTTTATCTCTTCACAAAGAGCCTAGCAGACAGACCTTCTCTTGTTTTTGAACATAAAATATAATAGATTTTATAGACCATGATAACCAGCAGGCTGTACTGTACCTAAGTGCACAATGCAGTTTCTTTTTATAAATTCTTATGTTGTTTAAGTAGGTATTTATAAAGGTGACCATCATCCAATATGACAGGACCTTCTGGCACGTTTACTGCCAGTTAAGCAAGGAATTGCACACTGACTTGATATTTGCTTGGAAAAAAAGCAGGCTTTGCCAAGGGGTTTATGGGAGCTATACAGTATCAGCCCCCTTATGTTTGAACAAGTCTGTTACAAAGAATAATATAAAGCAACTACCATATATTCTGTAGTTTAATTTATGTTTCTGTAATTTACTCATTTTCAAAAAATTAATTCCAATAATATGCACTTTACATGTATTCATTAAATAACGTGTTTTTGTAAATATATATTAGAATTTTGTATTTTTTTTAGCATTTTGTAATTGAATTGTACATATGTTCTGAGAAGAATAAAAATAGAAGCTGAAAATGATACGCCGGCATCCCAGCTGGGATGGATGCTGCCCCCTTGCCTGGAAAAGCAAATGGACCATCGCAAAGCTCCAAAAGACTGAGAACCTGTGGGGTGAAGTGATCCAAGTGGGCGATTGTGTAAATGTTAAGGCACTAAAGAAAAGGTCATAATTTAGGAAAAAACATAGCAGACTGTGTCTGAAAGGAAGCTACCCCCATGTCCAGATAAAGAAAATACTTTGAAGCAATTACAATGCATTACTGAGCATTTTGATATGACGGCTTATCATCTAAAGCGCTTTGCTGAATTTGAATGGAGAACATAAGACATAATTAACATGTCCGGTTTTTTTGTCTCCATTGCTTTATTATGATGCCACTTTTACATACTTTGTCTTAACACAAATAAAATAAAATTGGATAGTGCTGAACAACTTTGGTACTACAGTAGCTTAAGTCATTAACAAAATGTAAAAAGTTTGCATTTTTAAGTGTTCCAGCAATAAACCAAAATTATTAGAACTGCTTCATTAATCTAGAAGAACATGCAAGAACAGCTACTTAATTCTTAATTTTTTGTTGATCTTTTTTTATTGTGGAGACGTGGCCATTTTGAATATAAATGCAGATTTTTGCCCTCCTATGTTTAAATTACTATCATTTTTAATGATACTCATAGTACCTGTAAGCTCATGCATGTTGCCTTGCTATAATGTTGATAATAAAAATCCATTCATCTTTAGTACGTTTACCATGTAATCTTATAGGAGGCATCCATTTACAATTTGGGGATTACTAAAAAACTGCGGTGGGTTGGCACCCTGCCCGGGATTGGTTCCTGCCTTGTGCCCTGTGTTGGCTGGGATTGGCTCCAGCAGACCCCCGTGACCCTGTGTTTGGATTCAGCGGGTTGGAAAATGGATGGATGGATTACTAAAAAAAATGGATGAGTAGGGAAAGCTGTCCTTTAAATATAAATAACAAGAAATGTTACTTTATTTTTAACATGATTTATTTTATTATAATACTCAAAAACACTTTTCTTAATTATCCACATTATTTCAAGTCCCATTTTTAATAAGGATTCCAAATGGCAAATGGACAAGTCTGTGTGAATAAATGAATACATCTGCAGTGCACCTGTCACTTCGCATCTCACATGCCTAAATGCAGTATGGCTGCCCAGCCTGGAGTGTAATATTCAGCAGTGCTTACAACTTGAAAATAGATAGATAGATAGATAGATAGATAGATAGATAGATAGATAGATAGATAGATAGATAGATAGATAGATAGATAGATACTTTAGTAAAAATGACCGTGCATTAACTCATTAGTGGAGCAGTGATCGGTGATGATGCATCACAGTTCCTGGATTTGGGTTGGAGTTTGTATGTTCTCACTGTTCACATGTGTTTTTCCAGATTCCTCCCACGCTCGTGCCTTAGGTTAACAGCTACTGTATGAAATGTCAGTGTGGCCTGGGTGACTTTTGTATATTCCTAGTTACTGCTGGGCGGCACGGTGGCGCAGTGGGTAGCGCTGCTGCCTCGCAGTTGGGTGATCTGGGGACCTGGGTTTGCTTCCCGGGTCCTCCCTGTGTGGAGTTTGCATGTTCTCCCCGTGTCTGCGTGGGTTTCCTCCGGGCGCTCCGGTTTCCTCCCACAGTCCAAAGACATGCAGGTTAGGTGGATTGGCGATTCTAAATTGGCCCTAGTGTGTGCTTGGTGTGTGGGTGTGTGTTTGTGTGTGTCCTGCGGTGGGTTGGCACCCTGCCCAGGATTGTTTCCTGCCTTGTGCCCTGTGTTGGCTGGGACTGGCTCCAGCAGACCCCCGTGACCCTGTGTTCGGATTCAGTGGGTTAGACAATGGATGGATGGATAGTTACTGCTGGGATAGGGGATGGTGCCCTGCAGCCGTATACTGTGTAAGCAAGTTTAGAAAGTGGATGGTTGGAGAGATACTTCTGATACAACGAAGTTCTTCCAAACAACCAATTTAATTCAGAGATTTGTCCCCAAAGGCTATTAGGAAGAATACAGTTTGAAAGGCAATTTCCTGAATTAAAGACACTATTGAAAATAAAAAAAACCCTGTTGAGTCAGAGAGGTCATGCAGTAAAGGATTTTCATTTGAAATATAAATGAGACAACTCTACCAGTCAGACTCAAAATTCTGTACCCCTCCTACTTTCTAATCTTGTAACTTTAAACATTATGATTTTGGAACTTCCCATTATCAAATATCAAGGGCATGTTTTTGTGCTTATGCCCCTGTGTGATCAATTTAATAGTTATAAATCAAGCCGTTATTCACAACTTTAACATATGCATCATAGACCCAGACAAGACTTTAAAAATATTTTTTTTTAACTTTGAAGTGCAATAGTCCTGATTGTGAAGTCTTTTTTTTTAACCTTTAAAGGTGCATTAAGCTAGGTCCTTCCATTTAGTGGATGTGTGTAAAGCAGACACCAACCCTGTACTGATGTCAGTCCACCATAGGGCACAGGCACCCAGAATGGGCCAGTTTGAATCAACCAATTAGATGAACATGAAAGTCTGGATTGTGGAGGAAAACCCACCAAAGCACAGAAGACAAGGTGAAGTCAAATCCAGTCTGCAGGAGCTGAGAGGCCTGCTTGCCAAGACCACTGTGTCACAACATTTCAGTGTTTAATTTGAGGACTATGGGCTGTTAGTCTCATTTTTATGCATTGTGTCCTGTTTAATAATTGTAATATAATCCACTTCTAGCAGCCTTCCTCTGCCTTTTTTTTTAACCTACACATACTGTATATATATGTATGTGTGTGCATATGTATGTATGTATATATATATGTATATATATATGTATATGTGTATATGTATATATATATGTATATGTGTATCTATACTAATAAAAGGCAAAGCCCTCACTGACTCACTCACTCACTCACTGACTGACTGACTCACTCATCACTAATTCTCCAACTTCCCGTGTAGGTGGAAGGCTGAAATTTGGCAGGCTCATTCCTTACAGCTTACTTACAAAAGTTAGGCAGGTTTCATTTCGAAATTCAAAGCGTAATGGTCATAACTGGAACATATTTTTTGTCCATACACTGTAATGGAGGAGGCGGAGTCACGTATCGCGTCATCACGCCTCCTACGTAATCACGTGAACTAAAAACAAGGAAGAGATTTACAGCACGAGTCACACGCGGGAACGAAGGTAAATGACGTTAATTTTGGACTGTCTTTTAATACTGTGTAAGCATACATATTAACACATGTGCAATTAAACGTGTGCATTTACGGGGTGATTTCTCAGGCTTAAAAGCTCACCTTTTATCAAACGCGGGAACAAAGGTAACTGACGTTGTTCACTGTCTTTTAATACTGGGTAAGCATACATATTAACACATGTGCAATTAAACGTGTGCATTTACGGGGTGATTTCTCAGGCTTAAAAGCTCGCCTTTTACTAAAAAGGTAAATGCAAAACTATTTTCAATCAGTTTATTGAAACGCTCCCGTTAAGGATTGCAATAACATATTCGCGAGATAAAACAACGAAGTAGGGGGAAATGGAGGAAGAGCCGCAAACAGCGAAGAGCAAAAAATTAATTAAACAATTGAGAACGGAGCGAGTGAAGCATACAAGCATGTTCATAAGGGAAACAAAGCACGGTGTAAAACGTAAGTTTAAATTAAGTTTATAGAAACGCTCCCGCTGCGGATTGCAATAACATTCGCGAGATAAAAGTTTAATGAGAAGACACGAGGTATAAACAAACCACACGCCGTGGCGCAACGTTAGGGGCAACAGTTTCAACCATTCTATGATCTGCTTCTCACAACTGAAAGACGGCACATGGCGGATGTTAGCCGACTTGCTGACCGCAACGTTAGGGGCTTCAACTATGGCGCTGACGCCACATCTCAGTGCCAACACTTTGCAGACTCTACTTAAAAGACACGCCCTCCTCACTGGACAGTTAAAAAGACCAATGAAACTAACGATGACATCAAGTATTACCCAATCAAAAGTAGGAAAGGAGGCATCTTCATAAAATGCGTGTGGGATGATTTGCATGACACGCTGCTTTAAAAAAAAAACGATAAAAAAAATACGGATAAATCCCGTCCAGTATTGATTCAAAACGGGACGCACAATTTCATTCTCAAACGCGGCACAATTCCGTATTTTAAAGGACGGGTGGCAACCCTACAGTTCCAGGTAACCACCCATACAATCAGATTGTGATTCACACTAGGAATGCAATGAATGTAATTACCCCGATCTACATACAAGGCGAAAGTCTTGCAACATTCAAAGATGATGGTTTGGGATAATTAGTACTTATTAAGTACACCATGGAACATAAAAGAGCTTATGAAGCCTTGAACCGAAAAAAGCAAGATCTCACAGATCGTAAAAAAAAAAAGGAGGTAATGTCGTTTTACTCGCTGTAGATTTTAGTCAAACATTACCAGTTATTCCACGAGGGAGACCAGCAGATGAACTCAACGCGTGTTTAAAATCCATGCTTCTCCCACGGTCGGTTATATGTCGCGTGTTCTCGGGTAGGTACACCAAAAAATGTATACATTTAAGCATGTAATGGGCAAACAAAAAATGAGGTATACCCGAAGGCACTGCAGTAGTACTCAATGTAACTTTACTTCTTAAATGTTAATGTTTTACTTTTTAATAATTTATACGCTTCTTATATATTGTTCAAATTCTTTTATCAAAATACCAGTGACAGCGCAATGCACGATAACATGGAGTGAATACACCATACGCATCTGCCCACGGCCGCCCTGGTGTGCGCAGATAGGAGTTGATTCTAAAATAAAATAAACATAAAAAGAGTAATACAATCATCACCCATAAAGCGGATAGCAGACGTGACGTACTATATGTGTACCAGATTTCAAGTCAATAGGTGAAACGGTTTGCAAGCTACAGGTGATTTAAAATCCTGGACAGACCAACGAAAAGCCACGGTAGCAAATTATAGAAGAAGATTTTACTGTTTAATAATTTATATTTATATGAAATGTGCTTCTTATATATTACTTCATATTCTCATATGATAATGATGTTAATGTTGTTTATATTGATTTCTATGTTATTGTAAGTGCATCTATGTGTGTATATGTATGTATGTATGTATGTATGTGTATATATATATATATATATATATATATATATATATATATATATATATATATATATATAAAAAATATATATATAAAAAATATATGTGTATATGTATATATAATATATCTGTATATGTGTGTATATGTGTGTGTATATGTGTATATGTATATATATATGACGGCAACACTCATAACAATGACAACACAATTACATTGACAATCATGTTACGTTATTTTTAAAATGTTTCCTTTACTTTTTCATAACCTCTTTAACACACTACTTCTCCGCTGCGAAGCGCGGGTATTTTGCTATATATAATATATGTGTATATGTATGTATATATATATATATATATATATATATATATATATATATATATGACAGCAATACTCATAACAATGACATCACAATTACATTGACAATCATGTTACGTTATTTTTAAAATGTTTCCTTTACTTTTTCATAACCTCTTTAACACACTACTTCTCCGCTGCGAAGCGCGGGTATTTTGCTAGTATATATATATATATATATATATATATATATATATATATATATATATGAGTGTAAATTTATAAATATGCACGCTGACCCAAATTAGATCACTTGGTCACACAAGTTGTGTCCTGTTTTAGGAATTTAAAAATCTGGGAAGCCTACTGCTAGAGTGTTCATTGGAAAAACAATAAGAGAAAACACATATTGTCTTCAATTTTAAACATTTGCAGCTGCACACATGTCTACTGTTGATTTAGTTAAAGCCTGAATGGTTTATTTAGACTTTAATAGGATTCTGTATTCATATACTGTGTTTTAACAGCTACTTTTCAAAGGGGATTCAAGTTTTATAATCTTTAAGACTATTTTAAGTCTTGTAATAAACAGTCACGATTTTAAGATGGTGAACTTAACATTTCACAGATATGGTTGCTAGTCCAAGATGATATCGCTTAAAATAAAAAATTAATTGTTCCCCAGTAAAGGGCTGTAGCATGAAACTCTGTACAGGTGCCAGTGACCTCTGATCACACCCACCCTCCAGGTCTGATGTTAAATGACCAATGGCTCTACTTACCTCACTGTGCCCTGGTCAATAGGTGAGCAGAGCTTGAGTTCGTCCTCGTCTTATCTGGGTTCAATCCTCCTGTTGGATGGAAGGCTGATGATAAGTGCTCTTGTTGCTTTCAAGGTAGATAAATTCAAATTCAAATGGAGATGTCCAGCACCATGCTCTGGTTGCTTGAGCTTCGTTTTAGAGATAACCATAGATCACATGTCTGTGCTTGAATGGCTGGCAGGTCCTCCTAAATGTTGATTTACAGCTTTCTTGTTACATCGCTGCTGCTTTGTGACCAATTGCTAGTAGCGGTACAAGTTAAAGAATAGAAAGAGGCTGAACACGATCATGTACACACACACACACACAGAGGTCAGGGCTCACCAGCTCAACACACTTCCTGTTTCTAACTGACTGCACTACCACATCCGCCCTAATTGCATCTGGACAGCAAGAATGGTGCAGACAACATGTAACTAATGCGATGCATTTACTGACAGCCTCAACCTCCTAACTGGCCCCCGATTACATGGCATTTTACACCACTTCTCAGGCAAGATGACGTTTACCATGACTTGAGCTGGTCTCTGCTGGCTGAACAACACAATAAATCGAACTACATCCATCACTAACTGAGCCGTATTTGGTATCACATTTTATAAATGAGCACAAATTAATAACATTTTCAAACCAATGGAGGTCTGTAACAGGTCATCTATCACAGTACCTGCATTAGGAATTCTTTTGTTATATTGGTGTTACACATTCATTTATGCTGGACTTTCCACACTGTTTTTTTTTTTCCTTGACTCTTTTGTCCCTAATTTGGTTTTTTGAGAATAAGGATTTTTCCTTATCCAAAATGTATGAATTTCTATTTTTATATTTTCTTTGTTATTTTCTTTACTGATGCTAGCCACTATCTATTTAATCTATGAAATGGTATAAAAGGCTATCCTTTAGGTCAGGTCTCTAACCAAGATTCCAGGCAACAACCTTTTATCCTGCCAGCGTATTTTGGTATGTTTTCTTTGTACCTTCTTTTAACCTTTCATCTTCTATTTCTGTCATTTGTTTTAATGGTTTTGGTGCTTGTATTTTTGATCTCTTGGATACATCTCTTCTCCTGATGTTTTTCCTTATCTTGTGTTACATTTTATACCTTAACACATACAGGTGAAGAGGCAAAAATCTGATTATTAGCTTCATTCCATCCAGGTCATTCCATAGATCCTCCTGAAAGTTATACTATCATTTGTCACACACGTGTGAGTAGGAGGCAGTTAAAGGACTTGAGTAATTGTAGGTACCACATCAGACCAGGGGGTGGCAGGGTGCACTGACTGTCTTTTTCTCAGTTCTTTGTAAACCCTTTCCGGGAAATCCCACAATGACGGCACTTCCGTTTACAGCACATTCAATGACGTCACTTCCAGCCCCCAATGATGTCACTTCCGGTTCTGACGCATCTGATGATGTCACTTCCAGTTTCGGGGCCCTTGATTATGTCACTTCCGGTCTCGGGGCCCTTGATGACGTCACTTCCTCTATGGGTCTTTAAAGCCGCCATCATGCTTCTAGTTAATCAGTTCTGTTTTGGACTCAGTCTTGGGAACAACTCTGTTTGAAATCTTTGCAGCTAGGGGATATTATACGGGTGGCTGCCTCAAACCTTTATGATGTCTAGTGTTCTTATTTATCACAGTGGCATAGCCGGCAAGATGAAGTCCCAGAAGAAACATGGACAGGATCTAAAATCGAACCAGGTAGGAAAGTACCGGAGCCGAGTTTCAGGGTGGGGTGTTTGTCCGGTGGTCAGGAAAGACTCCGCAACCAAAATACAAACCCGGGCTTGTATCTTATCAAAAGGAGAGTGTGGAGTAGACACACAGACGTAGGCTGGTTTCTGGGAATGAAATGAAATGGGCTTATTATGTTCTTTCAGAGGAGAGAGCTGAGCTGCCCTTTGTGACTGAGGTCCCAAAAATTTTTGTGGAAGGCTCCAGTTTATGTGGAAGAGACTTATTTTGTAGGACATAATCTCTAGGAAATCCACTAGAAGACCGTTCTGCTCTCCCGGATTTTGAGGCTGGCTTAGGTCTTTTCACGAGCCTTACAAGCTCTTCCATGAAATGGAAGTCTCCCCAGACTGGTTGGGCAAAGCTTTTGGGAAGAGTTTGTAAAAAAGAAAGCAGGATACCTGCTGTACAATTTGGCAGGTAGTTAATTTGAATGGCTGTAGCCATAATACCACCTGTTCCCATGGGGCCATAGCCTGCCCCTTAATCAATCCCTCCCAATTTTTTACTCTCCTTGCCTGTTGGTCTGGGGATAGTCTTACTGCAACAATGGATTAAAGTAAATAACAGTATTAAGTGCATACACAGAGAAGTCCGTAAATACAAACCTGCCCGGTGTTTCATTAGTCAGGAAAGATTGCTAAAAAAATTGCCTGTGGCGGTCCTCCCCAATCCACCTTTTCCAGTGATTCTTGGGCAGGACTGGTCTGATAATAAATGCGGTAGACTACTGACTACTCCTGATCAAAGCTTAGGCCTAGTTATAGACAGGGAGGATCCAGCTCAAGCTGTCTCCATGCTGTGTAATCAGCCAGAGGAGAGGGGAGTGGAACCCCGAGAGGAGGATGGGGAGAATCTTGAACTGTCACAGGTGGGAATGTCATCAACCCAGCCCCTTGAGATCAGACCGGACCCTCTCTCCGAAATACACTTTCAATTTAGAGAAACACCGCCTTCTTTCAAAAGGAAGCAGTGGAACGATGACTACCTGAAATTTGCAAAAAAATGCAGTGGTTCTTGTTAATGGCCAGCACACTCAACAGCCCATGCCACAGGGACTTCACTTTGTAATAGAGAATGATTCATTATATCGGGTCACGGACCGTGAGGCGGAGGTCCGGAAACTGTTGTTAACTCCACGAACCTACCAGCGGCAGGTTTGTGAGTTAGCACATGCCCACCTCCTGGGTGGCCATTTAGGCACCAAGAAAACTAGTGCGGATCAAGCTCCAGTTTTATTGGCCGGGAATTAACGAGGAGGTTTTCCATTTTTGCACTTCTTGTCCGGAGTGTCAATTGTGGCAAATTCCTAGGAGGGACAGTGCTTCTCTCGTTCCCCTTCCCTTGATTGATGTCCCCTTTAAAAAAATTGGGGTCGATATGGAAGGACTTTTAGAGCCCTCAGCCTGAGGAAACAAATATATATTAGTCCTTGTGGATTATGCGACCCAATACCGGGAAGCTGTTCCTTTACGGTCAGCTACATCTAAGGCAATCGCACAGGAACTAGTAGGGGTCTTTGCGCAAGGCGGCATCCCTAAAGAAGTCCTGATGGACCAAGGGACGCCTTTTACCTTGGAGACATTCAGGGAAATGGCCAAGTTACTGAAAATAAAGCACTTAAAGACTGTGGTGTATCATCCTCAAACCGACGGTCTAGTAGAGAGGTTTTAGCAGACTCTCAAGCAGATGCTTCACAAGGTGGTCAGCGGGGAAGGGAGGAATTGGGATCAACTCCTCCCCCTTGTTCTCTTTGCATATTGGGAAGTCCCACAAGCCTCTACGGGGTTCTCGCCGTTTGAATTATTATATGGACAACAACCTTGGGGTATATTGAATATTTTGAAAGAAGGCTGGGAAGGAGAGGCTCTTCCCTCTACAAATATTTTAGAATATTTCACGCAGTTACGCGATAGATTTGGAAAAATCTGACCTATACTAAAAAGTCACAATGAAAAGGCACAAGCAGCACAGGGCCGCTATTATGACCGTGGCATGGCGCTCTGAGAATTCCATCTGGGAGATCGTGTCATGGTATTGGTTCCCACCTCCCATTCTAAATTACTTGCTCATTGGCAAGGCCCTTATGAAAGTAAGGAGAGGAAAGGGCTCTTGAGCCCACAACCTCTCGGTGCAGCATTCCCGACCCGATGGGTCTGGGCTGAGACGGGGGTCTTGTCACACACATGCGAGTAGGAGGCAGCTAAAGGGCTTGCATGATTGTAATACCACATCAGACCAGGGGCGGTGGGGTGCACTGACTGTCTTTCTCAGTTCCTTGCATACCCTTTCCGGGAAATCCAGCCAGGTTCTGGTGCATTCAGTGACGTCACTATCCGGTCCCGACAAAGTCATTTCTGTTTCTGGCACCTTTGTGGACGTCACTTCCAGTCGCTTCAATGTCACTTCCGATTCTGACGTGTTTGATGATGTCACTTCCGGTTCCGGGCCCCCTTGATGACGTCTTGTGAACAAATCTGTTTGAAATCTCAACCTATGTTGTTATTTTGGGGTTATGTAATTAGAAGACCATAGTACTAACATTTATTGTTTTAATTTCATTTTCTAGGTGTTGAAATTATTTAATGTTTTACTGTTGACACCATTGTTATTTTTTTAGGGATTTTTTGTGAGTTTTACCACAGCGTTACTATGTACGAATAACTAGAGGTAACTAGAGGTGTATTGTCATTGTTGTTATTATTTCATGTTTTACTGTGACACCATTGTTATTTTTTTTAGGGATTTTTTGTGAGTTTTACCACAGTGTTACTATGTACGAATAACTAGAGGTGTATTGTCATTGTTGTGAAAATAGCACTATGCACCTCCTGGTTGTCCAAGATTGTGGATACAATGAAAAAATCTTTCAGTGTTCTTGATTGTGATTTAGTGGTCCTGATTTCAATCTCTTTGGTTTTGATTACTGACACTGATCTACTTTTGTGCTTAGGCATAATCAAAGCATTATTTTGTATAAAATAAATTTTCTTGGCAGTGAATTTGTTGAAAACTTACACATTTAGGAGCATAAGATGAGAAAACTGTGATCAAAGACAATGAAAGAACTCTTGAGTAATAAAACTTCAAATACAACATTCTTATCATCATCATCATAAAATAATGTAATTCTTGTACTCGGGTAAACTTGAAAATGTATGTATTGTTGGGTATTACACAATGTCTTTAAAGAATGGTGTTCTATTTCCACATATTATTTAAAAACATGGGGGCTCCGCCCCCTTTTCATTTCGATCCCCTTACCCCCGGCGTTGGGTAGCATTAAATACATTAGTCGAGCTTGCTCGTTTTGGAGCCGTACCCGCTTTGCCCGCGGCATTTCAGACGCGCGTTTTAGGCGCCTGCGTTCATTGAGTTTATCCAGGCGGGCTCGTGTTTGTGTATCCGTCAGTCGAGCTCGTTCCTTTTGAACCCGTGCCTGCTTTGCTTCCGCAGTTTCAGACGCGCGTTGTAGGCGCCTGCGTTCATTGATCTTATCCAGGTGGGCTCATGTTTGTATCGTTGAGCTGTATTGTGTTTGAATTTGGTGTAAAGCGTTCAGCGGTTTGTACAATCCCAAGCAGCACATTATTCCTAACTTCACTCCGCAGTAGTGCCACTCACAATATGGCGGTGACGCCTGCGCCTTCACTCCGCAGTAGTGCCACTCACAATATGGCGGTGACGCCTGCGCCTTCCGTACTATATCGGGTTTCACTATGCTGTGTAGGCGCCTTTGCCTTTCGTACTTTCCCGTGCCTTCTGACGCGCGATGTAGGCGCCTGCACCTTCCGTACTATGTCGGGTTTGCCTCTGCTGTGTGGTGTGGACGTTTAGGGTTCCGTATTCTCTGGGCTTGTTGCTTTATTACTTATTTCTGTTAGTTGAGCACTTTCGTTGTTGGCGGTGTATAGCGTGTTGTAGGCGCCTGTGCTTTCCGTATCATCTCGGGTTTGATTATGCTGTGTGTTGTGGACTTTTGTGGACTCTGTAGTCTGTCCCGTTTTACTCTGGGGGGGGGGGGGGGCTGTATCCTCTTTTTTGTGTGGCTGTGTCGTTACCGCTTTCCGTACTATCTCGGGTTTGATTTGTGAACCTTTGTGGACTCCGTAGCCTGTCCCATTTCACTCTGGGGCGGGGCGCTGACTCCTCTTGTTTGTGTGGCTGTGTCATTGGTAGTCTCTCCCGTTTCACTCTGGGGCGGGGGGCTGATTCCTCATTTTTGTGTGGCGCCTGCGCACTATGTCTCCTGCGTCCATGGGCATGTACCTGCATCCATATCCGGTTTACCATTCTCGGTTAGTAATATGGATGTGAAAATGCAAGTTTACCATAGCAAGTATTTAGTTAGATACCCAATGACAGCTACACTTTTTTGAAGGTTTACATCGTGCTCAAGAAAAAGTCAGTGTGGATCACTAATCAATACTTAAATGCTACCTGAATTACCTCTACATTTTCTAGACTCACCCAATCCACCTGTAGGTCCACAGGAACTCCTCTGCGGGGATCACCATCTATGAGACCCACACTCAGAAAGTTTAGAGTCATCAATCATCTTAACACTCACAACTCTGGGACAAGGAGGAAAATGGAATGCCCAGAGGAAAGTCTACACAACCACAAGAAAAATGTGCAAAGTCCACGGAATGAATGAGTGGACCACAATTTGAACTTAGGATGCTGCAACTACTGTAGTCATTTTATCACTGTGCCACTTTTTAAATGCACTATTTATTGATTTGCTCTTAGAATCTATATGTGTTGTCCTGCGGTGGGTTGTCACCCTGCCCAGGATTGGTTCCTGCCTTGTGCCCTGTGTTGGATGGAATTGGCTCCAGCATAACCCTGTGACCCTGTGTTCGGATTCAGCGGGTTGGAAAATGGATGGATGGATGGATCTTTATGTGTATGCAAGAGTTTTACTGGGTTAGTAAGTAGTTGTGTCAGATCCCTCTGCATCAATCAATACAAGAGTTATACTGGGTAAGTATGTCCAGTACCTCCATTTTAATCAGAAACTCCATACCTTCTATAGTTCTAGCTTACTACTGCGTGCTATGCATTATTCATGTTGCACCTTACATCATGTCTCAATGTACGTATTAATGTTGAGTGAGCTGTGTACGAGTGAATGGATTATATACAGTATGTGTGTGTGTGTACTGAAGTGAATGTCAACGTGGAAAATTTCATTTGCATTAAGTCAACTTGGCTGCTGCTGGCAATGAGCTCAGCTCACGAGCTCGGCTCACAACAGTCTGCCAGGAAGTAGTCTTAGTAATCACACCACAACAATATATTCTGGGAAGAGCAATAGTTTTTTCCAAAAATAATACATCTACTACTTCTCAGTCTAAAAGAAGCATTTCATTGTGAATGATCAATTAATCATTTACAATTCTATTTCATTTTCTGCTTTCATTTATTTTATGTGATACATATGGTATGATGTATTAAGTTGCTTGCTTTGTACACCAGTCATTTTATATTTCTATATTATTTTCACAATTTTATTTGCTGTTGTTAGACTGTAGTACGGAGTGATTGTTTTAGTTGATGGTTTTGCTCAAAAGGTTATGCAATTTTCATTCACTCATTCAGACACCTTTGCAAAGCAAATTAGTAAAAAAGTAAATCAAATTTTTACTCAGAATGTAGTTTATCAGGAAGTACATGGGTAATTCTGAAACTAAAAGTCAGTAGTGGCTTAGATAAATATACCACCAGAACCTTCAAAATAGGATGCCCATGGGGAAGCATGCAGAGGAAGGTCCTTGTCAACTGCCCGGAGTAATTGCTTGGAATTGGGTGAATCATGCTTTCTGAGTGACCTTAACTAGTGTTGGTATACCACAGATATACACTATTTCCCAAACTGACTTGCACCCAATACATTAGTGCGCATTTAAACAGTCATCCAAGTGTGCCTATCGAAGTGCGCTGTTGGTAGCAATCAAATTTCTTAATTAATGCAGAGTAATCTTTACTAGTCATTGCATCATAGGATTCTAATAATAACTGGGGAATGCTATTATGAGATAAAAAAAAAAAAAAGTTTCCGCATTCTTATAGCAAATTTCCTTATACTTTCAAGCTGCATGGGCCCCAATCAAATTTGCCTACAACTTTATACCTTTGTTTCTCTTTAGAATAATACAGTTGGTATTATGTCATTTCAGAATATGTCGAAGAGAAAGAGGAGCTCAACTATTCACAGCTTTGTAAATTTAACTGAAATCCAATGAAGAGATTTACTGTAAGTACTGAAGTAACCGATCATTTATTCTATATAGTAATTCTTATTCTTGTTGCAAAACACTGCTAGATGCCAGCTTGCTGTGCAATTCTACTTCTGAATATACTATGTCTAGTATTAGTTGGAAACTTTATTAATTAATTAATTTTTAACTAGAAACAGACTGCATGCCTTAATTTGTGATAATCCTTTAAATGTTGTCATTATTGGCATCAGTGGGATCTTGGACTGTCAGCTGGCTAATAGCGAGGAGACATAAAGTACAGTTAAAAGCAGAATGTTCCACATGGGAAAGGTCAAGAGCAGTCCTATTAAACTTTAATTCAATTTAAATCACAGACTCTTATCCAATAGAGGGGCTAAGCTTGTGAAATGATACTGAAACTTGAGGGAAAGTAAATATTGAGGAGGTAGCAAAAGCTATTCAGACAGACCATGACAATTTTAAAAGCTGAGACGTTACACTGAAAATGCAATTCAAGGTAACGGGTAGTTTAAAGTGATACATGCAGGTAAAAGGAACATTCTTTATATATTTAAGATAAGTGGTGCTGACCTCCATAGATTATCATTTTTGTGGAGGTATTATCATTTTCCAGACACTCTGAATAAACAAATACAATACAAAATGTTACATTTATTGTAAAAATATTTGAATACAAAGGAAGGAAAGTTATACTTAGACTCTGTAATGTGTTAATGAAACAACACCAGCAGGTTGCTCCTTAAATAAGCAGAGGCAGCAGAGGCTGTGCAGAGAAGATCAAATCAGTGCATTTCTAGATTAAAAGGCGTGTCTCAGGTGGCAGTCTAAGGGAATAGAACGTTTACATCCTTGAACAGGATAAGCTGTATGGGTAAGCTCATCCAGATCTGCAGAAATCAAAGGCACCCAGTAGTTTACCCAGCATGGTTCTTTCAATTTGTGAATCACATACACAATGACGCCAGTGCAAATTTAGGGGATATACAATCAGTTTCTGAAAAAGGTTCAAATGATTCTGAAACATATTAGTTAGTAATGCAGTTTGACCTTAAAAACACTGAAAGCCCTCATAAGGTAGTAGGGTGAGGTATTTGGAAAAATTAGCCAAAACAAGTGTGAATTACTGAATGATCTCCAGTTCTTTGTAAATTAAAAGGTCAGAATTGATCAGTCTTATATGTCATCCAATGAAATGAAATGACACAAAGTGTCAACAACCTTGAACAAATCAAACTAGTTGAGAGTTAAAGAAAACAAGTAAACAAGCTCAACATTTCAAGATATTACATTATTTAATCAATTAAATAATTACAAATAAAACAATATATTGTTAATTACAAGACACATAAGTCGATTTTTTTTTTGCAACTATAACCAAATCTGTCAGCATTAGAAACTTTGCCAACTTTAGATTTCCACATTTTGAAATTTAATTCTCAGCCCTTTTAAGAACTCTCCTCACTGATATACACAGATACACACGTCAGCCTGCACTCAGAAATGTTTATGACACACATGCAAAAACGAACACACTCTATTGATTGCACAGACCTTTCTTGCAACTTTTGGTCCCATTTTCTTATGGGGCTGCATTTTTCACAAATGCTCCCCTGAAAAGACACTTTATTTTTCAAATTGCTCTAAATTTCTGTGGTTGTAACAACTGGCACGTAATATATTTTTACACAAATTCGTAAAGTATTATTTAGCATTTACATAATATTATTAATAATAATAGTAATAATAATAATAAACATCAATAAAAAGAAAGGATATGATTTGAACTGTAAACATTTACAACATACTGTATATAACTCTTATACATCTAGCTACAAAGGATATCTCAGAAAAGATTTATTTCTCATTACTGGTATAAAGACAGATCTTTTTTGGATTTCTGGGACTGCTGGTGTCCTAACTTGTACCATTACACCTCCACTCGTCCCATTGTCTTGGCCTTGTTTATTAAGAAAAAGGCATATCCTGAATTAGCAGGCTTGTACATTGGCAGTCCATTTAAAAATCATACTGTAAATTCAAAGCACAACTTAAGTTTAGGTACTAAATAATGTGGAGATTTCTGTCATGCCCATCCAGCTGTACCTTAAGTTTGTGTAGTTCTTCAATCTCTTGGTGGTGGCGTTCAGTCTTGTGACGCACTAGCGAGCGATAGAAATGAATGGTGAACACAATGAAAATCAGACCCACTGGTACCATGATGATTGTAGAAGCCAGTGCAGCTTGCCAACCAGCATGCCCAGGTGATACTGATGAGGAGTAAACAATAGAGCCATTTACCCTGGGAACTACAGCGCCCGAGTCCACAGGAAGGAATTTAATCCAGCATAACAGTACAACATCAGCCAAGAACAGCAGAATACCAAGAGCTGTGGAGAAGCCCCATGCCAGCTCAATGTAGCGGTGCATGCGTTCATGTGGTGATTCGTTGACGGAGTTCAGATTGTGAATATTGCTAACAGCTTCCACATTTGGCAGGATGCATGTGCTAATAAGCAGAGCGAAGAGGTGGACAGCAACGAGCACTGTCGTACAAACACTGAATGCGACAAGCAACACCTTTGGGTAGTTGTACTGCATCTCCAACTGTACTTCAACCATGGCAACCTGTCAAACAAGCAGCAGATACATATATTAAAACATTTTAGCTATGGTAATCTGGTACATTTTATAGCACC